>NC_142929.1:76352140-76612140 GCF_046866305.1 Octopus bimaculoides | reverse complement strand
GCCAATGTCTGCTTCAGTATGATTTTTAAAGCAGGATGCTCTTCCTTATGCCAATCACATTACAGTGTGTATTGGGTGATTTTTTTTTTTTTTTTTTTTTTTTTTTGCACTAGCACTAGTGAAGTTGCCTAGTAACTCAAAACTCCTAAATTGAGTGGGGGTATAATATAGAAGGAGGTGGAATTATACCAGGTGTTGAGAGGTTAAAGTATGATAGAAATACAGCAACGGGCCTCTTGATGTAGAGGAAATATATGACGGCCCCAGCTGGAAAGAGTGAAGGAGATGATGAGGGTGTACCCTCACGGTACAAGGTGCATATAAGACAGAATATGGATAAAGTATTAAAAAAGGTGAGTGTGTAGGTAGAGAGTGTAAAAGAAAAAATGGAGATGGGATGGATGCAGTAAATGGGACACATGGGTCGAGGTATAGTCAGTGGTGAATATTAGTTTGGGGAAAGTAAAGGAATGGTAGTCACAGAGGAGAAGGAGGTAATAAGGGGCAGTAATAGGGAGACAATGTGAAGTGTAGGAGGATGAATAATATCATTTACAGCACCTGAATTATAGTGCTATGGTTAGAAGAGAGATGGATCTTAAAATATGAATCGTGAGGAAGGCTTGAGGGGATATCATTTTTGCTGAGATGAAGGAGTCTTAAGAATAGTGTATTGCCAATCATCTCAGTCCTTTGTCATCTCCTCTGTGAGGTTTAGCATCTTGAAGTTGGTCTTCACTACGTTATTCCACATCTTGCTGGGTTTCCTTTTCACAGGTTCCATCCATATGTGTCAGTCAGCTCTTCTTTATGCAGCTATCCTCATCCCTCCACATGGCAACACAGCCTCCTCTCTTGAACACTACATCTAATGCCTTTTATTCTCAATTTTTCTCTCAACATGTTTGTAGTTTGCTGTACAAGTACACTGGCATTGTTCATCCAGTGGAGCATGCTAGCTTCATTTCTTTCTAGTTTTTGCTTGTCATCTGCATTCGTGGACCTAAATGTCATACAATCTGCTTCCACTCTAAGAGAGAAGCTTTTTGTAACCAACAGCATTAATAGCTCTCTAAACTTTCTCCAGCCATTTGGAGATTTAAAAAATAAAGCACTAGCCAAAAATTGGGGGTCAGTGTATTCAGTTTTGCTCATCTGCAAAATTTGAGCCCTTGTACTTAAGTACATAAGTACAAGTATAGCTTGCCATCAATCACAAGAGTGTATCTTAATAAAATGTACCATGCTCATTGTTTTAGGTGCTTACGTAGTTTTAAGTGTGTGTGTTTATATATATATGGTATACACACCCCTTCTCACTAAACGTTAAGAACTTAGCTAAATCCTTCTTTAATATACAGGATTCCAACTTCACTCGTCAACATAAGTATTACTCTATCTTTAATAGATCTACCCTGAAGCTATCCTATTCCATCCCACCCAACTTTAAGTCTATCATAGCAGCCTTTAATAAACAAAAGCTCTCTACTATCAAAACTCACACTATAACAACTCTGAATACACAAGCGCCCAACATGTACACAACTCCAACATTGAACCCCATATGTTAGACCACAACCATAACTCAACCTATCCTAGTAACATTATACAGAATACTACCACAACTTCCACCACCGCTACAGATAGAATAATTAACAACAACAACAGCAATAATAACAATAATAGTAATAATAATACTAATAATACTAATAACTTAAACCTTTCTACCCCCATCTCTAACCTCTCCTCTGACAGTATTACCTCTTCCATTCCTGAAAATAATCCCTGAAATGCACCCACTTGTAACTGCTGTCCTGGATCCATCTACCCTCTACAAACCCATTGTAGAAGATATAATGTAATTTATAAATGCACCGTCCTCAACACATTACACAATTCTACAGCTATATATATATATATATATATATAAAAGAGGCCACTAAGTGGACTGCTAATGTGCTCACCGAATAGTTCTCAAAGAAAAAATCTAGCGAAGCAAAAACATACGGGTGAGACTAGTGAAAATTACAGAAATAAATACAAAGTTTATCCGTAGACCAAGGTTTTGAAATTAACATTTTCTTATCAAAATTATCTGTTTCTCATCAGTACAGACTGCCAAAGAAATGTAATTCGCAGAATCATGTACTAGTTGTTCCCAATTACGAATTACATTTCTTTCACAGTCCGTACTGATGTGAAACAGATATTTTCGGTAAAATGTTAATTTCAAAACCTTGGTCTATGGATAAACTTTGTATTTATTTATGTAATTTTCACTAGTCTCGCCCGTATGTTTTTGCTTCGCTAGATTTTTTTTCTTTGAGAACTATTCAGTGATCTTCTTCTAGCACATTAGCAGTCCACTTAGTGGTCTCTTTTATATATACATATACAATAATCTTTTTGAGATCTCAGATAATTTTTTCTGAATCTTCTGATTCTTTTAATGTGCTAGTTACCTGGTATTAAATTGATATTAATTAATATCCAATTTTTTACCCTACTATTTTTATATATATATATGAAGAAGGTTGAAAAGGAACACACGAGTTGATATATATGGAAAAAAAGTCAAGGTAGAAAATGCTAAAATAATTTTATATAAAAAACATTTCAGTACCAGTTTCAGTCATTGAGACTTTTTCAACTGTAAGTATGGAAGAAGATTAAATTTTGGAAAAATTAAAAGAAAAGTTTTTTAAAAGAATATTTGCATAATATTCAAATATAAGGGGCATTTTCCTTGTTTCTGCCTGTCTCTGTCTCTCTTGTTTACTCTTGTGGATTGGTGTTGTGAATTCTTGGCAGAGAAGAAGAAGAAAAAGGAGAATAATAATAATGCAGGAGTGCCATGATAGTAGTGGAATGTTAAATGGTTAAGTGCCCTGAAAGTGACTTTTTGTGGATGGTAGTAGTGATTGAATTCTTGAGATATCTCTTTTGAATGTATTGTTTATAATATTTGCGTAGGTGTTATTCTAAACTGCAATAGTAGTAAAGTAAGGAAAGAAGTGGTGGAGAGGATGAAGAAGGAGAAAGGGAAGAGAGAATAATAAGGGAATGCGGGTGGTATGATAGTAGTAGGATGTTAAATGGTCAAGTGACCTAAAAGCGGCTCGTTGTGGATTATAGCAGTGGTTGGGACTGTTTTTTAATGAATTCTTGGGTATCTCTTGAATGTATCATTTTTAATATTTGCGTGTGTGTTATTCTAAGGCTGTGGTGGATATGTTGTTTGTTTTTGATGCATTTAAAAGGGGTCTGTATTTTGTAATAAAAAGAGTCTCTTTACTAATTTGTTGGCTACAGGTTGTATCATCCCTGAATTGGTAGAGGGGAAAAATTCTGAAGCTTGGATTTTTGTTATTGGTGGAAATGTCAATGTGTTGGCTGAATGCTATTTTTCTGTTTTGGGGAATTTTGTGCAGAGCCATCATTTGACATAGACTGTTTTTTGTTTGGCCTATGTATTGCTCTTGACGCCCAGAGCAGGTTAGTGCATATATCAGATTCTCCGAAGCACATGTGAAGCTGCTTTTCATTGTGAAACGTTGTCCCTGTTTGAAGGAGAACTCTGATCCCTCAATTAAATTGACGCATATCCCACAGTTGGGTCTTCTGCATTTTTTTACTGACGGCTTCTGTGTTGTTGTTGAGCGTATTCAAGCTTGTGTTAGGAGACTTTTCATAGATTTGGGTTGTCTCTTGCTTTTTATGATGGTGTGTGTTTGGAGGATTAAGTTCATTCTGTGGTCCTTTTTTAGCAGGGGAATGTTTTGAAGGATGGCATAAAAGGTTTCATTGTTTAGAGGGTTGTGTGTGGAGATGTATGGTAGGGCTTTTGGTTGTAAATCCTTCTTTAATTTGGGATGTCTGAGTTCGTGGATGTTGAGTTGTTGGGCACGTTGAAAGCATATGTCAATTCGTGAAGGTGGATAGTTCCTGGTGATGAGTGTATCCTTTAGTTCATGTAGTTGTGTGTCTCTAGTGCTTGCATTAGAAACTATAGTACATATCCTTTTTGCTAGGTTGAAGGGGATATTCATTCTGGTGTGTCTGGGATGGCATGAGTTGAATGGTAGATATTGCTTGGAGTCCATGGGCTTATAGTATATATCTGTTTCAATTATGTTGTCAGATTTCTTAATGAGGATGTTGAGGAAGGGAAGTTGTTGATGGCTATATTCCATCGTGAATTGAATGTTTACGTCAAATTCATTTATAAGTGCTTGGAATTCAAGTCTTTCTATACTTTCATGCCAAAGAATGAGACAGTCATCCAGGTATCTCTTCCAGTTATCTTCTATGTAGGAGAATGGGCTGCCATATTTTTCTAGAACCTTACGATAAAGACTAATTTCTAGATATCCCATGACTAGGTTAGCAAAGGAAGGGGCCATTCTCATACCCATCACAGTCCCCGATTTTTGTCGATAGAAGTTGTCTTTGAAGACGAAGTAGTTATTCTCCAAGATGAATTTTAGCTCTTTTATCATGAATTCTTTTTTGATGCGATGTGGGAGTTTGTTGGCATAATTCTCTAGCTAGAATTGAATTGCCTCTATTCTTAGGTTGTGGGGGATATTGGAATAAAGGTTGACTACATCGAAGGATACTAGTAGGGTGTTTTTGTTAATTATTTCAGGAAGGTGATTGAGCATATCCAGGTCGTCCCTTATGTAGCTTTTAACATGCTTGAGGAATGGTTTCAAGAGGATATCTAAAAAGTTACTGAAATGGTGAGTTTCGCATGCGGGACCTGCTATTACAGGTCTCAATTTGAGGTCATTAGGAGTAGGGACTTTGATTATTATGTCTGTGGCTATCCTGCATGCGTTACCTATTTTCTCACTTTTGTGTATCTTGGGAATACCATAGAATTGATTGGTTTTACTTTTGAAATTGATCATATAGTCATCTTCTTTGTCAGTGAGCCTTTCTCTGTATAGGTTTAACATAAATTTTAGGTCTCTCATTATTTTCTGCTGACTGTAGTGTTGGACCTTTTCATAATATGATGTGTCTTCTAATATGGATAGTACTAGAGTTATATAGTATACCATGTCCATTAAGACGACTGCACTCCTTTTATGAGCCTCTTTGATTGTTATTGTTTTGTCATCTTTTAATTTGTTCAGCTCAGCCCATTCCTTTTTGCTGAAGTTTGGTTTGTGTTTTTGTTTGTGCATATGTTGATATGGGTAATACAAGATGTGTTCACAGAAATGATCAAGAGTTTTGTTCTTACCTGTTGAGGGGGTATAGTTACTTCTATTTCAGACCAACGATTCATCCTCGTATTTGTCGTATAGCTCCTCAGCGAGTCGTAATTTTCTACAGAATTCCACGATGTCTTCTTTCATTTCATTGTAGTTGGGGCATTGTGGGGTGGGTGTAAACTTGAGCCCTTTGGAGAGTATATTGATTTGGTTTGCTGTTAGTTCTTTGTGAGTTAGATTGATAATTTTTATCACTTTTGGTTCCTCCTGTCTGTTTGGTACTATCTCTTGTCTCTGTGTTTGCATATTGGGTCTAAAAAATGATTGCGGTGGTTGGGACGCTAGCTATTATGTAGTTGCGGGATGTTGTGTTGTGATTTATGGTGTGGGTTCTTGGAACGGTATTGAAAAGTGTGTCCCAATATCCCATGTTCGGATGTGGGGTTTTAGGAGGCCGTTGTTGGTAATTATTGTGTATGGTACGGGTTTGTTGTGCATGGTTGTTTAGATTGTTGGGACGAAAATTTTGTTGGTAACTCCTTATGACGGGGAGGAGGTTGCAATGTCTATCCTGCTGGTGTTGATTTTTCCTCTCTCTGTTTGAAGCTGGGATACTCCTGATATTGTATCGCTGGTGGCTTACAAAGTTAGGGTTAGGTCCTGTATTCTTTTTTTGGCAGGGGTGATGGTTCCAATTTTTAGACATGTGTGAATCAGTGTTTGAGTGTTGTTTTGATTTTCTTATTTTCAGGAAAGGGTTGTTGGAAGCGTGCTCTGTTGGAAAGATGGTTTCATAGTTTGAGAACCAAGAGGCACTTTTCTCCCAGCGTTGGAGGGATTTCAGTTCTTCTTTATCACAATCCTCTTTCCATAGTTTGGAGATCTTCTCTTGATCGGGGCCTTGGGTCATTTTACTAATTTTTTGGTTGATCTCTTCAGCAGTGGATTTTACTTTATCTTCATTCGTCTGGGCCCTCAATTTTAGAAGTTCTATTTCCATTTTCGTTTTTTCCAGTGCCATTCTTTTCCTGATGCGTCTTTGTGTTTCAGGTTCATCTGTAATGGCTTTGATCTGGAGTTTTCGTGGGAGAATTAATGGTGTCCGATTGAGCCATTTTTCATATACATCCGCTTTGTTGTTGTTTTGGATCATCTTCCAAAAGGCGAACTTTCTATCTCTTGAGTGATTTGTTCCATTGTGGTACTATGCAGTGTTTCATTTGGTATGTTGTGAGAGTATTGATCCCATATGCTGTCTCATTTGGAGGTCCTTGGTTTGCATTGTTAGAGAATAATTGTTTCGCATAAGTTTCCAAGGTTTTCGACGATTTCAGAGGTTTTATTTTAGCATCAATTTCCTCATTGTTCTCTTGATTCGGTTCATGGGTCGAGTCAAATTTGTTTAAAAATGTTAACAGATTTGTGTTGATTTTCTTGAGTTCTTTCAGTATTTCTTGACCATTTAACATCCTACTACTATCATACCACCTGCATTCCCATATTATTCTCTCTTCTCTTTCTCCTTCTTCATCTTCTTCCTCTCCGCCATCTCCTTCCTTACTTTACTACTATTTCTGTTTAGAATAACACTTATGCAAATATTATAAACAATACATTCAAAAGAGATGTCTCAAGAATTCAATCACTACTACCATCCACAACAAGTCACTTTCAAGGCACTTGACCATTTAACATCCTACTACTATCATGGCACTCCTGCATTATTAGTCTTCTCCTCCTCCTTCTTCTTTTTCTTCTTCTTCTCTGCCAAGAATTCACAATGACCTCAAACCCACAAGAGTAAATGAAAGACAGAGACAAGCAGATCTGGAGACTGTGGTGGCCAGATAAGATGTTCAATTTCACTAGAATGTTCCTCATGCCATTCAGTAACAACTTTAGCTATGTGGATTGGTGCATTATCATCCTGAAAGATTGTGTTTCCCTCCAGAAACAGTTCTGCAACCATAGGATGAATTTGATCAGATAAAATGCTTAAATAGTCTTGACTATTAATTCTGCCATGAAGGGAAGCCATTTGGCCAGCGGATTTCCAAGATATAGCCACCCTCCTCCCCAGATCATCACAGATCCTCCTCCATATTTAACAGTTGGAAGAAGGCAGTCTGGGTCAAATGCTTTTCTTGGCTGTCTCCACATGTATACTCGGCCAGTGGTTGGAAATAAGGTAAAGGATGACTCATCTGAGAAAATAACATTCTTCCACTGCTCTTAGGACCAATTCTGTAGGTTTTTACTCCACTCTAAACGCTTTGCAATGTTTGTTTTTGAAAGTAGTGGTTTTCTGATTGCAGCCCTCCTGTGAATCCTGGCTTTGTGTAGCTCCCGGCAAACAATTTTTGTGGCAAGTGGGTTCTTGAGGTGACCATTAAGCTCTGCAGTAATTTTGGGAGCTGTATTTTTGTGATCCGTTCTAACAATTCGCGTAAGAGTCTGACAGTCTCAATCTGGAAGTTTTGGTTTTCTTCCAGAGTTTTGTTTCAATGAGGAGGTTTTTCCCTCTTTCTCAAAGGCTGTCATTACTTTCGAGACAGTACTTCTTGATACGTCAAACATTTCGGCTGTTTTCATCATGTTAGTGCCTGCCATACGAGTACCAACAATTTGACCTCTTTGAAAATTAGATAGATCTGTCATTTTAATGAATTTTAATTACTTTTTTCTACTGATATCTGAAAAGAAACTGCAATTTTAGCAAGACATATTAAGCAATACTAATAATAAAAAACAAAAAAAAAAAAAAAAAACGAAAAATAAACAAGCTTTTGATGGTTTTTATAGATATTTCAAAACTGTGATGCTAGGTGTTTCCATTATTTTGTCCAACCCTGTATATACATATGTATATATATATATATATATATATATATATATATATATATATATATATATATATACATATATATATATCTCCACTCCGGTTTGATTTAGTGGAACTTTCAGAGTGTTTACAGTAGAGGAAAGAAAAGGATGCATCAGCACCATGATGGTACTCATAGTTCAGTAGACTGGAGCAATGTGAAATGAAGTGCCCTGCTCAAAGACACATCATGCAGGCTGGTCTAGTAATGTTATGTACAAGAGCCAACTACTCTAACTACTAGAAGAAATGCTTTTATTTGTGCTTATACATGGATTTATTGGCTCTATACATGGGTAGCTGAAAGTCTAATTTTGTCCTCTTCTCTTTGCAAAGAAAACATACTCATTCTTATACTAACCAAAGAAGCTTCTTAAAAAAGGCATTAAATTGGTTGACAGTTTTTCTAGTTGTTTATTTTACTAAACAAATAAACAAAAGGATTTGCTCTAATTACAGTGTGTATGTACACAAATTTTATATGATATGCTGTACCCAACATTTGCCAACATGGACATAATTATGTTTGATAAGATACTGTCCTTCTGGACCACACTGTAAGCTGTGTTGCAACGACTTCTCCACTCACTTCATAGCTACATCATTTTCCATCCAACTTAACTTTTGATCTTTCTTATACATCATTTGATAATATCAAAATCTATGGATTTTTCTGAGGTGGATGAGTATAAAATAAACGTAAACTATCCATTTTTCCTTTCCATAACTTTTGTTTTACATTTTCCTTTTTTTATGAGGTTTAAAAAAATAATTCACATTCTGCTTTATTACCTCATTATGCATTAAAACTCTTTATCTTAATGTTTCTGGTATATGTAGCATAAGATATTGATTTTTTTTTTGGCCTGGCACACAGCCAGTTTTTGGTTAGGGATGGAAAATGTGGATTACCTCAGTATAAATACTGCTGTTTACTTTATAAACTTTAGAGGATCGATCAGAAAAGACACTCCAGTGGTATTTGAACTTTTAATCTGAAAGGACAAGACTAAATAACATAAGTTATTTAGTATATTAAAACACACACACACACACAAAATCACCTTGTTTAATTATTCAGCGATGCCATCTACATTGGAAGCAATAGTTTCAACACTGAATACACTGAGCATTAAAATAAAAAAAATCTAATTAGAAATACCTACGTGGTGAGGAATAGACAGCATTAGCTGAATGTCTATTTTATTACTTTGGTAATTACAGCTGTTAAATCTGGACTTGTTTCAGTATTGTTAAACCACCTCAGCAAAGCATAGACTTCATCAGTGATTAGTCATGAAGTAGGTGTACATTATTGTACATGTGTATTCATGAAAAATTAGAATTTAAAAAATAGTCACAAAGGTGCGCTCTGCATTAAAAAAAAAAACTATAATGCTTACCAAACTGATTAACATATTAATCACTGAGCTACTGTTGTCGACTGCATGATTATTCCTAATTAGACTTTTGATGCTCACTGTATTAACACTGACAGAATGCTACTATTTTTGCCAACTTGCTACTCCACCCTTTTGGTTGCAAAGTATTAGATGTTTTACAGAAGTATTCTATAACAGCTTTCTACAAACACACACACACACACACACACACACACACAAACACATTTCATTTCTCTCTGACAGTCACTTATACACTTTAGACAGGTGCAAGGCCTTTTTAAGAATCAATTGACATAACTTGCCTCCAACTGTAAACTAAATTTTGCATGCCATCTAGTCTCTCTATTGCTTGTATCAAATTATTTGATCTTGTTGTGTGTGTGTCTGGGTGAGATAGTGGGAAACCTGCTGCTAGGTTGTGAATTTACTGCAGTCTTTTGTGTGTATTATGTTTCTAGGATGACACTATATTCTACATGCTGTTCATTCACCTTGCTGTCAGAAAATAGCTTCAAGAATTTTCTGACCAAGTTAACACTATCATTCAGAATTACATACTGGTCTTATGGCACCCCCAAGATTCATGATGTGATTAACATAAGAGTATTTAACTTACGCAAAATGCTTTCATGAAAGATAACACTGATGCTTCTTAATATTTTCAAATGATATTTGAAAACAAAAAACTGATAGAAGAAAATCACTTGTAAACAGAAAATGTCTACACTATATTAAAAAGAAAACAAACAGACAAAACCATCATATGTAAATTTGATGTAGAAAATATGTTATCAGAAAGTATACATATATTTAAAAGAGTAAGAAGCTAGTTCAAATGTGAAAGTATGAAGAGGTGAGAGTGGTATTTCTTCAATGCTAGCGATGTTATCTATGCTACAGTTGCTTGTATGTTAATGCTATTTTTTATGTCAGTATAGTTTTACATCTATCAATATATCAACACCAAAATTGTGAATATAAGCATTAGTTTCATTGAAGACTACTTTCTTTTACATTTTACTTCTTGCTTATAATTGTTTAAAAGCATTTGATATCAGAAGTGTAAACTATCTATCTACCTCTTGATTCCCATTCAATTCTCATATCCATTCATGACCAATTTCAGATGTTTTCTCTTTACGTTAAGTTGCTAGTTAAATGGGCAACAGTATTCTGTGCTTCTTTTACAGATAAACTTATTTTGACTCAACTGAATAGAATATTCTGCTTTTGTTGTTGAAGTTGGTTAACCCTGATAAGACCTGTTTGAGTATGAAAAGAATCAATCAGATACTTATATGGAATGGTGCATAGATTGAGCACATTGTATCTAACAATGCCGTTATCACATTATGAGGGCATACTTCTCAACCTACAATTGAATAATGCAATATGCTATATAACAGAGATGTGTTGCATACCACTTGGCATCCAACATATATGCTCACTAGTTTAGATGGTCACCACTACAGAAATGTACAAAACTAATAAAACTGGTATAGGACAGTTTTAGTTTTTGAGGCGATGTAACATGAAGTTTCTTTTACCAGTATATTAATTGTTACATATAAAACGAGCAACCATACAATTACAACAAAATTTTAAATTTTTGTACAATTACATCAAATTTTATTTTGTGTGTGTGTGTGTGTGTGTGTGTGTGTGTGTGTGTGTGTGTGTGTGTGTGTGTGTGTATTTACTTGTACCCTTGTTTTGACATCACCATCATAAAATTGTTGTTTTCTAGTCCTCTATGGAAAACCTGTCTGGCCAAGGAGAAATATTATCTTATTTGGAAGCAAGAGAAATTTGGCGAACCAAGTTTCTAAATTTACATTCGCCTTAGCTGTAAACTTGTTTAAGGTTTCAAATGATCAATAACATGATCCATTTTCCATGTCCCAAACTTTTACTGTGAATACATCACTTCTCATGGAGTACATCTCTCTCTCTCTCTCTCTCTCTCTCTCTCTCTCTCTCTCTCTCTCTCTCTCTCTCTCTCTCTCTCTCTCTCACACACAAAGTGAATTATTAATTCTAATTTTTCTGCTTATCTTTTCTATTTTATTGATGCTAAGAATAAGATCTGAACATTTAGCCACATCTCTAAATTGAATATTAAAAGTAATTCAATCGTCTATATCACTAAATCTAAGTTGTATTAGTTTTGATTCTGCATTATAAAGTTGATAATTAGGTTGATGGGAGTCAATTAGGATAGTCAACAATCTCATATCACAAATATGATCTTGATTTGGGTAAATTACTCTTAATTTATTTCTACTTTGTTTTCTACACTTTGATTAAATTTGTACCTAGCAATAACACTCACAAAATCTACAATCACTTCACTTCTCTGCTTTCTTTCTTTCTTTGTTTTTGTCTGTGACTGTCAATAATCTCCTACTCCTACCTTCATTGACTAATGTATTATTGGTCATCCCCCACCTCTTATTTGCCATTCACAATTACAGTATTTACAGCCTTCCCCATCCTTTCACCCATTCTCCATTTCTGACTTACCCATACACTCTTGTAATCTCCATCCATCTACACTTCTACTTCCTCTCTTCACATCTTGAGGGCCTACCCAGACACCACATCACCAATTTTTTTATCTCTTTCCAACCTCCACTTCCAATTTGAGTAGTCGTGCTGTTTCTCTACAGCAAGAAACCTGTTCTGCTCATACTTGAACCCTTCTTATCCTAGCATAAAAGCACCCAGTGCACACTGTTAAGTAGTTAGCATTAGGAAAGGGACTCGGCTGAAGAAACCATGCAAAAGCAGACACTGGAAGACGATGCAGTTTTTGGACCCATCAGATTTTGTCAAACTGTCCAACTTATGCCAGCATGGAGCATGGATGTTAGATGATGATAAACATTAAATATTATATTTCTAAATGTACATTTCTCTTCACATAGATTCTCAATCTACTATAGGCATATATTTTAAACTTTAGAAGCTTAAAAACCAACGCCTCATCCACCATCAGCAGCCATTCCGAAGAGATAAAGAGAATTATATAAATTCCAGATTCCTTCAAAATGTGGTGTTCTAACTTTGCAAATAAACAAGTAACCTTTATTTTCAAAATAAATTAATAAAAAGTGATGCCCCAGCATGGCTGCAGTCTAATGACTGAAACAAGTAAAAGATAAATTGATTTACACTAGCCTAATTTACCAATCATATTCATTAAGAGCTACAGTCTGTTCTAATTAGTGGCTCGGAAATTTGTGTTTGGACACACTCTGGTAAAGTAGCTACTGCCAGTAGTGTCCTTACAGGACTAGAAAGCCATTTAAAATTGTAAGGCTTCACAGCTTATAGGAGTCACTGGAATGCCTTAATTAGCTCTCACATTGCCCTTCCTCTTTCAGAACTTCATCCCTTTTCTGTTGAATCTATATACCATCCATCCACCCTTTTCCATAGGGTCCTATCAGAAGCAACTGTCATACAAGATTCCCAAGCATGACCAACTGAGACTATGGATATTATCCAACCATCTCATTTTTGGTCTACTTCTAGGTCTCTTAGCAGTTGGCTTGGCTCGAAGAATCTGTCTTGCGATATTTTTCCTATAACATTCTAATCACATCTCAATAGAACTGGAGCTATGAGCTCTCAATTCAGAGAAATAGCAGTTCAACCTGGAGAGACTCCTTGATCTCTGAGCAACTCACCCTGTTGAATAATGTTACTCTAGAGATTCTTCAGAGGGACCATATATTCAGCTACTTGGATTTACAATTGTATTCTTTTGGTCATTACTCTTTGAGACCATAGGCACAGGAACTGAAATGAAGATTGCAAGTTTGGCTTTTTTGTCAACTTTTTCTCTATATACCATTTCTGCGATATTTCCATGTTGGCTGTGTATGTTCTGTATGATTGAAGACAATATATTTGCCTCTAGCTAAACATGTGAAGGTAGGATCAATCCCATGTTTGCTTTTGAATCACTACTTACTAATTTGAGACATTGCCACATTTATTCTCCTCTTTATTAATATCTTCTTCCAGGTAGCCACTAACTACACGGCCTTGAATCTATAGCATAAACCTCTACAATTTACTACCCATTAAACTTCACACTGCCACATGTTAACCTCATCAGCTCCTGTTAATCATCATCGTTTAACGTCCGCTTTTCATACTAGCATGGGTTGGACGATTTGACTGAGGACTGGTGAACCGGATGGCTGCACCAGGCTCCAATCTGATCTGGCAGAGTTTCTACAACTGGATGCCCTTCCTAACGCCAACCACTCCGAGAGTGTAGTGGGTGCTTTTACGTGCCACTGGCACGAGGGCCAGTCACACAGTACTGGCAACGACCACGCTCAAAATGGTGTTTTTTATGTGCCACCTGCACAGGAGCCAGTCCAGCGGCACTGGCAATGACCTCGCTTGAATGACTTTCTAACATGCCACCAGCACAAGTGCCAGTGAGGTGATGCTGGTAACGATCATACTCAAATGGTGCTATTTACGGGCGACTAGCACGGAAGCCAGACAGCTGCTCTGGCAATGATCACGCTCGGACAGTGCTATTAGTGCTCCACTGGCACGGGTGCCAGTCATCGAATATGGTTCAATTATGATTTCGATTTCACTTGCCCCAACAGGTCTTCGCAAGCAGAGTTTAGTGTCCAATGAAGGAGATGTTGGCATGGGTGCCAGTCGTCGAATTTGGTTCGATTTCGATTTCAAATTTCAAATTCACTTGCCCCAACAGGTCTTCGCAAGCAGAGTTTAGTGTCCAATGAAGTAAAGATACGAATTAGTGAGCTGGCTACACTTCTGGCAGAAGCCACAGATTATGCTCTCACTTGGCTTGCCGGGTTTTCCCACGTACTGCATATTTCCAAAGGTCCAGGTCCCTAGTCATTGCCTCGGTGAGGCCTAAAGTTCAAAGGTCATGCTTCACCACCTTATCCCAGGTCTTCCTGGGTCTACCTCCTCCACAAGTTCCCTCAACCGCTAGGGTGTGGCACTTTTCACACAGCTCTCCTCATCCATTCTTGCCACATGTCCATACCAGCGCAATATTCTCTCTTGCACACCACAACTGATGCTTCTTAAGTCCAACTTTTCTCTCAAGGTACTTACACTCTGTCAAGTAAGCACACTGACATTACACATCCATCGGAGCCTACTGGCTTTGTTTCTTGCAAGCTTACGCATGTCCTCAGCAGTCACGGCCCATGCTTCACTGCCATGTAGCATAGCTGTTCGTACACATGCGTCATACAGTCTGCCTTTTACTCTGAGTGAGAGGCCCTTTGTGACCAGCAGAGGTAAGAACTCTCTAAACTTTGCCCAGGCTCTTCCTATACTAGCAGCTACACTTTCAGCGCACCCTCCCCCGCTACAAACTTGGTCACCTAGGTAGTGGATGCTATCAACTACTTCTAGTTTTTCTCCCTGGAGTGTGGCAAAGGTTGTTTTCTGCACATTTTCAGTGTTTATTGCTCCTGAGCATCTGCCGCATACAAAAATTATCTTGCTAGTTAGCCTTCCTTTGATATTGCTGCACCTCTTATGTGTCCATAGCTTACACTGGGTACATCTTATAGAGTTTCTACCTACGCCTTTTCTACAGATCGAGCAGTGCCATCTACCTGAAGAGGTTTGTATTTTGTCTACCTTCCTACTTATTAGGACTTTGGTTTCAGTTAGGTTGACTCTAAGGCCCTTCGATTCCAGTGCTTGCTTCCACACCTGAAACTTCTCCTCTAGTTCTGATAGTGACTCAGCAATTAGGGCAAGGTCATCAGCATAGAGGAGCTCCCAGGGGCATCCTGTCTTGAATTCCTGTGTTATTGCCTGGAGGACTATGATAAATAGGAGGGGGTTGAGAACTGAACCTTGGTGGACCCCTACCTCTACCCGGAATTCTTCACTGTACTCGTTGCCAACCCTCACCTTACTGACAGCGTCCCTGTACATGGCTTGCACAGCTCTCACTAACCACTCCTCTATCCCTAGTTTCCTCATTGACCACCAGATGAGGGATCAGGGGACCCTGCCAAAGGCTTTCTCCATGTCAATGAAAGCCAGGTACAGAGATTTATCTTTGGCTAGGTATTTCTCCTGCAGATGTCTTACCAGAAATATAGCATCAGTGGTGCTTTTCCTTGGAATGAACCCAAACTGCATCTCCTCTAAACTGAATCTCTTCCTATTTAGTTGAGCTATAACCCTCTTGGTGACCTTCATTACCTGGTCCAACAGCTTGATACCTCTGTAATTATTTGTATCTAAAGCGTCACCTTTACCTTTGTAGCAGTTGACTATGGTGCTGCTACACCAGTCATTGGGTAGGACTCCTTTGTGTATCACCTGATTAACTATACAGGTGACTAGGCTATAGCCGATACTGCCAGATATTTTGAGCATCTCTGCAGTGATTCCTGGTGGGCCAGGGACTTTCCCTGTCTTCACACTCTTGATCGCTTTATCTACCAAGGTACTGTCAATTAGGATAGCTGGTCCCTCTGTTGGGTCGACATGCAGCAGACTCTCCTCCTCCCTTTCATTCTCTTTATTAAGCAACCTTTCATAGTGGCATCTCTAAACCTCTGTCTTTGCAGCCTCGTTTAGTGCAAGTGAGCCATCATCCATGCGGACACATTTCTCTCCTACAACATCACGATTCTCTCTCACACACTGTCTTGCAACATGAAATGTTTACTTTTATCAGTTACAACCTTTGCCATGTATTTACCAAAAGAAAATTGTTAATTATATCAAAGAACATTCACATTGCACAATGCTACACTTGTCACTAACCAACATAACACCTGGTTTTACAATATCATTTTTGTACTGAATGCATGGTCTACTGGCTGACTGCCCTCAAAGAAGATAGAGTTATCGTGTTTTTTTTTTTTATGTTATTGTTTTCCAGTTTTTATTATTACTACTGTTGCCATTGATAATAATAATGGCAATAATCCTTGGGATGTGAAAACTTAAATGTGATAAAGGAGTTTATTAAAAACCAATTTATTCATCATGATGAAATACATCAACCATATATAAATGTCAATGCCACAAAACTCTCATTAACTGCAAAATATAAAAAAGATCTAAGTATCAAAAACAGAATATTTAATATTCTGAAGATATATTGATAATGAACTAGATAAGGAGGACATCTTCACAACATATCTTAGTTTCTGTATTGGACTGATATTAGACAGATTTTATGACGAGTAAATTTTTTTAAATGTGATATATCACAAAAGACCTTGTCTCTTCCTCCCCCTCCTTCTCCTTGTTATTTTAATGTCTGTTTGATGTCTATTTTAATGTCCATTTTTCCTTGCTTATAACATAATTTGTTGAGGCAAATTTTCTACAGCCAGATGCCCTTCCTGTCACTAACCCTCATTTGTTTCCCATACAAGGTACATTGCCCCATGACCAGACATATTTTCACAAGATTAGAAACAGACTCCACTTGTATGACAGTGATGCATGTTTAAAAGTATCACACGTCAAGATAAGGAGACACATGCACACAACAGGTTTCTTTCATACTGAAAGAAATGTTTAACAAATCCACTCACAAGGTTTTGGATGACCTGGGGTTATAGTAGAAGCCATTCCAGAAGTTATGCATTGGGACTGACTTCAACCACATGATTGGAAAGCAAACTTCTAACAATTATTGAAACTATCATCTTGGTGGGTTTACCCAAATAAATTACCTCCAGTACTAATTTTTCTAAGTCTGCTGCTTATTATATTGGTTTCTTTCTGCCAAAATATTAAGTTACTGTGAGATAAACAAACCAACACTGGTTTTCAAGTGGTGGTGGTGGTGGTAACAGAGCCCCTACCCATCTCTCTTCCAAACAGTTTCTGTCTACCAAATTTAATCACTAGGCTTTGGTTAGCCTGGGGCTATAGAAGACACTTTCTCAAATTGTTTTACAGTGTAATTGGACCCAAAACCAAGAAGCAAACTTATTCCCTACATTGTTTTAATTTATTGTAGGCACAGTGTGTGTCTAAGTAGTTAAGAAACTTGTTTTCCCACTGTATAACACCTTGGGCAAATATCTTTTTCTGTAACCCTAGGCCAACCAAAACTTTGCGAGTGGATTTGGTAGACGGAAACTGAAAGAAGCTCATCATATGTATGTCTGCAAACGTGTGTGTGTGTGTGTGAATTGGTATCTCTTTGTCTTGATATCACATGATGGTTGTAAGCAAAAGTCACTGCCATACATCAGTGTTTTTCATTTCCAGTCTTCTGTGACATGTTTGGCCATGGGAAAATATTACCTTACTTGGAAACAAGGGAAAGTTGGCAATAGGAATGGCTGTAGAAATTCTACCTCAACAAATTTTGTCCTAGCCATGCAAGCATGGAAAAATGGATGTTAAAATGATGATGATGATGTACTTGAAGCAAATAAGATGTTACTTGTATTCGAACTATGATTCTCCATGGTTGTGAAATGTGGGCTTTCAATGCAAAAGACTGCAAGGGCAAGAAATTAAGTCAGCAGCTTCCAATGGATTTATAATGTCAATATGCATAAATGCCAGAGTTGAAATGAGTTGAGAGAAAAACTAGGGATAAGAGGAATCAAAGGCTTGCAGCAGATCTGAACTAACTACCACCCCACTCTCCTTCATGTTGGGCATCAGCTCCCAAGGTACCCACTTTGCACAAAGTCTTCTGCCATCTACTGTAATGCATTGTGAGCACAGTCCAGTTGCACAGTAAGCTCATGGTTTGTATCTTGTTTGTCTGCTCAAACCAGTTTGTTCACTCTCTGCTGCTTCATGTCAGTGGTCATAGTTCTTGGTCCCCCACTACATGTATATTTTAAGTGCTGGTTTCTCCTTCTTTCAGCTTCTTTGTCCAACTGTGCACACTAATCTTGTCTGTGGTGTCATCTCTATAAACAACCAATAACCTTCAGTGGGTGATGGCACTTTGCTTCTACTTGAAACTTAGTTATCAGCAATGGAGAAAAGGAAGAATAGATACTAAAGTGAAAGAGTTCCCCTACCAGCATAATGAATTTGAATAAGCAGTGTTAATAAAAAAGTTATGTCCACTTAACATTGCTTTCAGTAGAACCCTTGTGTGTGTGTAATAACAACATTGATTATTAATTGATTTTCACAATTCTGTAAATAATAATAATATTTTATAAGCTTAAAGCTAATAAGCAATCACCGTGCAATGACTAAAGAAAATAGTCTAGTATAAGCCCTTGATGGAAAAAAAGTAGGGTTCTCTACTTTTTTCCATCAAGGGCTTATATGCCCCAATATTAAAGTATTTTCTTTAGTCATTGCACAATGATCACTTTTAAGCTTATAAAATATTGTTTACAGATTCATAAAAATCGATGCTGCTTACCAAAAACCATTTATTTACATGTTTGTATACTTGTGCTTGTATGTGTGTGGGTGTGTATAATATATGGATGTATCTATATTTTGCCCATTTATATTTACTGCCACTGTTTGCACCCTTCACCCCCCCTCTTATCTACCTGTTGCTCACTTTCCCTCTTTCTCTCATCTTCCCATTTGCTTTTATCATCTCATCTCTCTGTCAATCATACCACTCCATCTCTTATCACTGCCATCACTCTGCCTCCCCCCTCCTTTATTAGGTTTGTGTATAAGAGAATATTGATCCATCCTCTTCACTCTACTTGTGCCATTTCCTCTTCTTCCATCCATCTTTCCACTCACTTCAATCATCACTCTATCAGCCAAGCATGTTCACTTGCTTGATCACTGCCATCCACCACTTCTTCTCTGCTTCATTTTTTCTTACTGCACCCCCCCCCCCCCAGCTTCTCTGCCACCTCAGTACTCTTTCATCTCTGGCCAATCCTCATGGTTCTCACACCTCTCTTTCAATAACTCTCTGGACCCCCTACTCAGTACAACCTACCTTGTCACTCTATTCCTATCTTTCTCACTAACCATTAACCCTGATCCTATCCTTATCCCCTTTTCTTTCAGTAGTGCCCTCCCCAATAGTGACCAATTTGTTACCCTCTCTACTACGACCCTCTCACAACTATGAATCTGTTCCTATCATCACATTGTATTCTCTTCTATCACCTTGCCTGTAATCATATCTCTCTCACCTTTAGTTATAGAGGCCTTTTTAGGCCTTTTAGTCTTACAAGTTTTCAAGTGACCTCACTAGTATTAGTGTCAAAAAAAAAAAAAAAAATGCATCCAGTACATTCTGGAAAGCAGTTGGCATTAAGAATGTATCCAACTGTAGAAGCCATGCTAAGCATACATGGCTGAGGCATGCCACAGTCTTCCAACTCATCAGATCCTTTCAAATCATTCCACTCATGCTGGCATAGATAGTAGATGTTTGATGATGATGATGATCACAGTGACAATGAAAATACTACTTCTGCTTTATTTTCCATTAGCTACTGTAACGAATGCTTGCGAAATACAAAATAAATTTGATGTTCAAAAAACGGAAAGAAAGGCATGCAAGAAACATTCTATAATCTTAGAAATTATAATTTGGTTTAATTTTTATTTATTTTAATTTTTTTTTTTTTGGAAATGTTGGTATAATTGAGGAATCTATAAATAGCTTAACCCATTCACTGATGGTGGTATGTTTTTATCATATTTACTGTTCACATTAATTCCTAAATCTAAATTGTTGTTCACATCAGTTCCATGATCATCTTTATATTTCTACTCCCTACCTCGTTCTTTCGAAATATTGTTTAATTTCTTTTTTTCTTATAGAAATTGTATAAATCTGATTCTTTAGATGTTGCTTCAGATGTAAAAATGATTTCCATGTTACAGAACTTTCTAAGTTGTGCAATGAAAACACACACACAAAGAGCCTCAAACAAAGAACATTAGTTCATAGATTTTTAAAGAGGAATGTGTAACAACATGAAATTAATTTTGAGCTTTCAAAATGGTGATAAAATTTGCATGCGTAGGAAACTGGCTGTTAACACATGTGGATGTATGTCGTTAATGTTTGTTTGTGTGTGTTTGTACCCTTGTGTGTGGATCCACACATGATTGGCTAAATAAATGCATAGAAATTCTATTAACTGGTTTGATGTTGAGTTAGTTTCATTAGTTCTAATGGGTTAGGATTTTGGAAACTAAGTGTTGAAGAGAGGATTGTTTGAGAGTCACTGGTGTCTTCAGTAATCATCATCAGGTTGAGAGGAGGATTTCTTTTATACCTAAAACTTGCTGCTAAATCCACTGATATATATGTATATATTTGGAAATGTGCTGTGCGTGAGAAGACCCGGCAAGCCAATTAAGATCGTTGCCAGTGCCCCTGGACTGGTTCTTGTGCGGGTGGCACATGAGATGCACCATTTTGAGCGTGGCCGTTGCCAGTACCGCCTGACTGGCTCCCGTAGGATTTTCGAGCGAGATCGTTGCCAGTGCCCCTGGACTGGCTTGTGCGGGTGGCACATAAAAGACACCATTTCGAGCGTGGCCGTTTTCGTGCGGGTGACACGTAAAAGCACCCACTACACTCTCTGAGTGGTTGGTGTTAGGAAGGGCATCCAGCTGTAGAAACTCTGCCAAATTAGACTGGAGCCTGGTGTTGCCATCCGGTTTCACCAGTCCTCAGTCAAATCGTCCAACCCATGCTAGCATGGAAAGCGGACGTTAAACGATGATGATGATGATGATGATGATGATGATGGGTGGCAGTTTGTGTGTGTGGATGAATACATGTATGTGTGTATCATTGTCTTAATGTTCACCTTTCCATGCTGCATGAAATGGGTGGAATTTGTTGAAGCAGATTTTCTAGTTGGATGCCCTTCTTGTTGTCAACCTTCACCTGTTTCCCAGTAAGGTAATATTTCCCCATGACCAGACAAAGAGACACAAAAATACACGTGTCCATCTTCACACTAGCATGTGTGCATGCACACACAAAAGTTTCTTTCAGTTTGCATGTACCAAATCCACTCACAAGGCTTTGGTTGGCCCAGAGTTATTATAGACAAGACTTGCCCAAGGTACTATGTAGTGAGACTGAACCTAAAACACCTGTGTGTTTAATATATTTGTGTGTGTGTGTGTGATTGTTTTGGTTTGTTTCATATCTGTTTTCCATGCTAGCATAGCTTAGAAGTATATTTGGAAGCAGAATTTGTAGTCAAGTTATGTTTCTGTTGCCATACCAGTTTTTCAAGTAGGGAATTTTTATTCTGGTGTAATTAAAGAGTGCAGAGAGAGAGAGAGTGAGGAAGCAGACTATTTTGTTAAGAAATGCCAACGAACTTCTTCCATCAAAGCCCACTGCAAATGATGACAGCCATTTGTAGGTGAGCTGCAGATAGTGACATCAATGCATATTCCCATAGCTCAGTATAGTTCTGTAAACATTCACATATATGCATACATTTCCCTTTCCCTCTCCCTCCCTCTTTCTGTCTTGTGTGTGTCTATATATATATATATATATATATATATATATATATATATATGAGCCTGGTGTTGCCATCCGGTTTCACCAGTCCTCAGTCAAATCGTCCAACCCATGCTAGCATGGAAGGCGGACGTTAAACGATGATGATGATGATGATATATATATATGGTCACATTTTGATCATTTTCACAAAGATCAAAATAAGACATGTCAGGAAACCCAGATACCCTTTTAGGAAATATGACCTTGCTTGGAAGATTGGAAATGAACAGTGTCACTTGTATGACAGTGATGCTCATTTGCAATGGCTTGCAGTCCACTATAAAAGGGTATCTGGGTTTCCTGACATGTTTTATTTTCATCTTTGTGAAAATGATCAAAATGTGATCTTTGTAAAAATGAAAGGCCCTTTAAATGGTGTTTGTTTCCCTACATAGAATATATCTGGGCTTTTAGCTGTTCATTAGACTGGGAGAACAGGTGGATGCTGGCAACAGGAAAGGTATCCAGCCATAGAAAAACTCTTTCATTGTACTCTTATCTGACCCATGCAAGCATGAAAAATTCATTAAAACTATTATGATGACAGTGATGATGATCCCTTTGCTTTCATAGCTGTAAGCACAAGTCAGTGAATTAGTGTTTTATATTTGCTTGGATTTTTGTCTTTACATAATTTCCTAATGTTCTAGTTTTTTTTCATTTTCATCCAAAGCTCAGAACTGTAAAACTTAGAGTAACAATTTGTAAAGTTTTGAGCTTTGAATAAAATTTGGTTTATGGAATTCAACTGACCACTTCTTTATCACATACTCTAGTCTCTGTGTGTGTGTGTGTGTGTGTGTATGTGTATGAATTCACACAGTAATGCCTCACTTAACAATGTTCTCCCTTAATGATTTTAATTTTTAACTATAAAAATGTTATTACACAAAATAAAATCACAACTTGCATGGTGGTGTTGGGCATGCATGATGTATTCACATTCTCTCCACTAGTCTTTTATTGTACAAACTTTTGAGTTAGTTCATTCTTTAATATACCCAAGCAAAAATATACTATGAATATTACTGATAATACTAAGAAACAGTGCAATGACTTGAGAAGGAAAATACAAGTTCATAAGTGAACACTGGAAAAATCATTCAAGATTTAGCTTCAAAATTTTGTTTGCTTTCATCAACTGAATCTGCGCTTTTCAATTGATAAAGAAAAGGTATTTCAATGCAGTTAGAAGTATACACTCTTTGCACTTGGATATATCTGCATCAGTTTTGATGTTGAGTATTCAGTTGTTCTAATAACTGAATTACCTGCTCCTGAATTAAGTTGTAAGTGATATTCCACTGATACATATACCCTTAAAGTAACTCTGTAGCAGAATCAGAGTGACAGACTATATGGAAAAAATGTATCTTTGAATTGCAACAGTAATCTATCCAAAGGACTTTTACACAGTTTATCTACTCATAAACTATTGGTTGATCTGAGGCTATAGAAAATGATACTTCTTTAGGATGCCATGTAATGGGTCCAAACCCAGGATTCCATGATTGCAAAGCAAGTTTTTTAACCATTTGGCATGCAGCAGCACGTGCATGCATGTACTCGTTGCAGTTAACTAGGGTACATAATAAAAAGGTGGCCAGCTTGGAAAATAATCTCTTATCAGCATGGGTAACTCAGCATATGAAAGATTAAATGTGCATTTAGAAACTAGAAAGAAGGATACTGAGAAAGTGGTTGGCTTAATGTAAATGTGTCAGGAAGAATTACAAGTGTTAATATTGAAATTTTATTTTTCTTCCTCAAAATTAGAATAAAAGAATATGGTTACACACCCTCACAAATTCCATGCAGATAGAACAAGCCTATTTTAGAAGTACATGCCAGCAAGAAGCTCCATCACAAAAGAAGTGGTGTCAGTGCCAGGTTTCAAAGTAGCTGGAGATCAGTTAACATTATTGTTTAGAGGTAATACAGCAGGAGCTAAGTTAAGACCCCTATGTTGAAAATTCAAGGACAGTTAAAGGCCTCGTAAAATGTAGACTTCCAGTCATGGAATGCAAATAAAAAGCTTGGGTTTCTGCTTCACTGTTTGAAGATTGGTTTACAGATCACTTTGTACTTGAAGTAAAAGATATTTGGAAGACTCCATTTCATGTGCTACTGATCATAAAGCACCTTCTCATCCATAATTTCGACAACACCACTGTCTAACTGCTAGATTAATGTTTGTGCTATCAAATACATCATTCTTGTAACCAATGGATCAAGACATTAGTACCACATTTTAAATTGTATTATCTTTGGCACACATTTGATCAGTTAATAAATGCTATTGATAAAGAAGGGAGCTCAGCACTAAAAGGATTTTTGGTAATCATTCAATGTTTTTGGTGCAGTGAAATTCAAAGAGAACCTGGAACAAAGTTACAGATGGGAAAAATATCAGTCATTAAGAACAAACTCTGCCCTTAATTTATTAATGATTTTAAAGGATTTGAAGAACATGTTGAGATTATTTGAAATGAAACAACCAATCATTATTATTACTAATCAATTGCACCTTGATGTTTCTTCATATGACATATATTGATCTTTCATTCGCACATGTAAGAGCTGGCAAATGAGGATCTCATTGAAATAAATGGAGAATTATTTAGAAGAAGCTGAACAGTGGCAACTCTTGTATATTCTTTCACCTTTCAAGGGCTCAATGAACCTGTTAACTTTTCACAAAAGGTTTAATTCAAAAAGCAGCAGATTTTCTAAGACCCCTATTCCCTGATTCAAATTTCAAATTAACTAAGAAAGTTGCTGCAGATCTAAATATATCTTGCATTTACTAATATGAAATTTATAAAGAAAGGGAAAGAAGGTTATGGAAGCAAGGAATTCTTGACACCTCATTATTTAATGTCCTTCTCTGCTAGCATGTGTTGGTAGGTTTGACAGGATCTGGTGAGCCACAGGGCTGCACCAATGTGCAATGTCATCTTTAGCATGGTTTTTACAGTTGGATGCTCTTCCTAACACCAAATACTTTATTGTTTGTACTGGGTGCTTTTTTTCTTCATGTCACCAGCACTAGTGAGGTTGCCAAGTAACTTGCAAAACTGAAAAAGCACAGGGAAAGGAAAGAAATAAATAAAAAATGAACAAGTGGGTGGAATATTTGTGAGGAGCGAGCTGGCTTTATGCTAGATGTTGAAAGTCTAAAGTATGATAGAGGGACAAGCACGGGTGTCTTGCAAAGGAGGGGATACATTTCTAAAAAAGAGTTGTGTGGGATACTCCTATTTCAAGTGAACCAATATGAGTAGTAAAACCATATCAAATGATGAAACTGAAACAAGCAGCAGTCATGTGGTGAATGAATGAGTGGTGGTAGGGATGGATTGTATATATATATATATATATATATATATATATATATATATATATATATACACACACACACACACACACACACACACACACACACATATACATACATATATATATATATATTTTATTTATAATTGATTTAATAGGAATGATCATGGGTTATGCTTAAACTTTTATGTTCTTTATTTAACACTTTCAAATTTTAAGTCAAATCTCACTTGTAAGAATACTACCCATCATCTATAACAATTTAGGGTAGAGGATTGGTATAATTGTTAGAGCTTGAGGCAAAGTCTTACTGCATTTAGTTATGAACTTTTACATTATGAGTTCAAATCTCAGTGAGGTCAACTTCATATCAAAGTTTGAAAATAAAAACCAGTCATGTGCTGGAAGGTGATTTAATAGGTCATATCTCTCTCACAAATTTGGGACCAGTTTGTTATGTTAGAAATTATTATTTGTATTTGAATTAAATTCTTAATGATTAGATATTTGGAACTGTTGGCATCAGGAAGGGCATCTAGCCATAAAAGCCATGCAAAAAGAGACAGTGGAACTTGGTGCACTCCTCTGGCTTGCCAGCTCCTGTCAAACTATTCAACCCATGCCAGCATGGAAGCCAGACATTAAATAATGATGATGACTCAGGAGTCAAGGTGTTACTGTGTATGCATTATCATTATTGTCATTTTAACATCCACTTTTTTATGTTTGTATGGGTCAGATGGAATGCACTGAGGCAGATTTTCTTTGGCTGGATGTCCTTCCTGTTGTCAACCCTCACCTGTTTCCAAGCAAAGTGTTTCCCCATGGTCAGACATGTTTTTCACAGAAGATTGGAAACAAACTAGATTGCCTGTGTATGGTATTGCTTGTTTACAACTATCACATAACATCAAGGCAAGGGTACACACAAACATACTGTATATTCATTGGTTGGTTCAACATCTGTTTTCCCATGCTCTTCCTGGTACAATCCTTTAACTATTTTTCAAGTAAGGGATTGTGTGTGTATGTTATTGATCCTTATGTTTCAATTTATATATTCTGTTTGTTATCAAATTGTTCACTTCTGAAGGATAAAAAAGATTCACTGATAGCATACATTTTTTAAAATAGGCTTAGAAGAGAATCTTGTTAAATCTTAATAGTTATTTTTGTGAAAGATCTGGGTGAAATGGTGAGTAATTAATAAAGAAGGTGTTTTATGTGTAATGTCCTATACATTTGAGTTTAAATATATCCTTGTTATGAATTTGTCTGAACATTGACTACGTTACATGTAGTAATAACTTACCCTTTGGATTCATCCTGGCTGCACATACAGTATTGGTTATCAAATAGCAACAGCTATTTTGATACATTCACAGTCCTTTAGCTGTGAGCTTCTAATGAAAGGTAATATTAACTGATATTAGTAGAAGCACAAGTATTCAGATTGAAAGTTTGTATGTAGAGTATTGTTGCTAGATTTGAGTTTTAAACTCAAATAGTCACATCAATAATTGGATGAACCAAAAGTGTTGTTGCATGTTGGTTTACTAGATACTGGTAAAATGGTAGCACAGCCAGTGTTTTGTTAATTACAAACTGGCTGTAAGAAACTCCCAAGACTTTATGACTTTTTTATTATTATTTTAAAACATGTAAGAAATGTGTGATTGCAGGTGGGCAATGTTAGGTGAATAAGTTTGCAAAAATTCTAACAAGTCTGAAAAGTTTTGACCTTTTAGGGATATTCTCTTCAAAGGGATTCCATTAACTTTATTCAAGTAAAGCTGGGTCTTACTGAATGCTTCTTAAGTAGTAAATGGATTTGCTAAATTTAGATTTGATTTTTGCCAACACATGCTGCTACAGTCCCATTTCATGGTGTCTATAGATAGATCTTGTGTATTTTTGTATGTTGTTAACATACTACTACAACATAATGATAATAATGTCATGCATTAAAAATCAATTCTGTGTGACTCCATCAAAGAACATGTGCTGAAGTTG
The DNA here is from genome assembly GCF_046866305.1 of Octopus bimaculoides. NCBI lineage: Eukaryota > Metazoa > Mollusca > Cephalopoda > Octopoda > Octopodidae > Octopus > Octopus bimaculoides. Next base: position 76,584,786 of record NC_142929.1, on the reverse strand, counting down.
ATGTTACTAAGTAGACCAAAATCATAATCCTTTTGCTTGTTAAAGCTGAATGTGTCCCCAATTGCTTTTATAACTCCAAAATTATTTTAGAGCAAAACTAGACATGCTTTCATGTGTGTGTGTGTATCTTTTATCTTTTACTTGTTTCAGTCATTGAACTGTGGCTGTGCTAGGGCACCACCTTGAAATGGTTTTTGTCAAACAAATCAACCCCAGTAGTTTTGTTTTTTTAAAACCAGGTACTTATTCTGTTGGTCTCTTTTGCCAAACTGATAAGTTATGAGGATGTAAATAAACTACCAGTTATCAAATGGCAGCAGGATGCACAAATGCTCACGCACACATACACGCATGTATACAATGGACTTCTTTCAGTTATTGTCTACCAAATCCACTCAAAAGTCTTTGGTCAGCCCAGGGCTATAGTAGAAGACACTTGTCCATGGTGCCGTGCAGTAGAACTGAATCCAGAATTTACCACACAGTCATACCTGCATATACACACACAAATCATCATCATCTTTACTTGTCTCTATTATATAGTATTTGGTTGTTCCTATTGTCTTTTGTGTTGACTTTTGCTGTTAAACATAGATGTTTTTAGTTTTCCCAGTAGATTGTTTGTCAACATAACATTGTCTTTCAACAAATCAATTGAACAGGTTTGATTCAGTTATATATCAGAAATACTTGTTAGTTCCTTTGGAAACTTATCTTGTCTGTCATCATCTTGTAATGCAACAAGAAGTGAAGATAATCACCAACAGAATAAAAATGAAAAAAAAAAAAAAAGCCCATTTGTATAGATACGTAAATCTGGTGTTTGAATCTCATTTTTTGTGCCAGAATATTGTTTGCTATATTTATCTAGAAGTTTGGAAATTGCCAAAATGGTTGTAGTTTTTCTTTTACTTTCTTTCTGTTTTGTTTTTAACATCACATCCTGTCTCCCTACTATTTCTTTCCTTCACACTTGTACTGGATATGAATGTATCTGGTTTCCTGAAGGTTAGTTTTATAATTTATTGGATGCAACTGATAGCTATGACAAACTGCCTTATTTCATAGCTTCTAATCTTTTCACTGTGTGAAGGCATGCAAAGAATGTAGCGGTAAAAAATGCTTTCTATAGCTATGTGATGGAGGGAATTACCTTCCTATATTATTCAGGTTTATATCCATTTTTCCAACACCCCACTCCCCATATGCTATCTTAAGTGTGTTGTTATTAGCAAATTTCATTTATTTGCTTATGAATTGTTGTGGCAACTTTATTTTTATATAGCAGGGATCCTCATTTGCTAACGTCACTGACCATAGAGAAGAGTTGTGGGAGCCTGTATATAGTCAATCAGCTTGTTGGAAATAACAACTAAATGTCCCTCCTGGCTCAGAAAAAAAAGGAAAGGATGCATTAGGATAGTGTAGTCCTAAGTAAATGTGAAAAGATGATCATATCTAGAATACCTTGAGCATAGATCTATTCAATCAGAACAGACCTGGGTTAAATAACAATCACCTCAAACATGAAGAGAAAGTGATATTGATTTTAAATTTGTTAAATTAAGCAATATGCTAAGTCTAGCACGCCATACCCCCAATAGTCATGCTTCAGCATCTTGATGTATTCACTGTGTTTCTTATTATGTCTTTTCTAAATTGGGACTATTTTTTTTTTAATGTAGCATTTGAGTTATTGAAAAATGTTTACAAGCTGTGTGACCTCCACTAGTCTTTCGTATTATCTTATCACTGAAAGTTTAGCTTGCTTATGTTTTTACCTCCGCCAAGGAAGGAGGTTGTTTTCATCGGTGTTGGTTTGTCCGTTTGTCTGTCTGTGTGCAAAATAACTCAAAAAGTTGTGAACGTTATTTGATGAAACTTGCAGGAAAAGTTCGTTATGACACAAGGAACAGATGATGAAACTTTGGTGGTGATCCTGGAATTTTTATGGATTCTTGAAGGATTTTTCATTTGTTATATATACTTTATATGAAGTATTACAATGTTATGTTCTTTGATTATCTCCCTTGAAAACACGTTCATTGTTTCCACGTAACTTATGGTAGCGTTGCTGATTCCAAAGTTTATTTCATTTCTCTATTAGTGATTTTACTCGCGTATCTATCTTATAATGAACTGCTTGGCGGAGGTCTGTGGAGGATAATATGACAGGCCTTGACTATTTGGATCGACTCAAAAAGCTCAGGCTTTGCTCCCTCCACCGCCGCTGTGAGCTCTATATCTTCTGTATGGTGTGGAAAATATTCCATTAACATTGCCCATCTTTAAAATTTGTCCGAGGCTTGGCCCCCATACCATCCATCCACTACAGAAATGTTCATGTCGTATCACAGCACTATGACAGAACTATTTCACCTCAATTGGCCCTGCTCTCTTCAACATCGTGCCAGACACACACAAAGGAGGAAAGTGACTTCACAGCATTCAAATAATCCCTAGATGATTACCCCCCCAACAAATACCAGATAAACCACCCACACCCTGATATGTCTCTGAAGACAATAACCCTCTGTTTGAATGGGCTACAGTTCCCCAGAGCTGACTGTGTATCTCTTCCAGGTAGTGCTATTAAATTAGACATGGCCTAAGTCAACTTTGGCCGAAACTTATCTAAGTAATCTAATCTATGCTGTAACCTTTTAATCAAAGCATGATGTGGGTAGAGGCTGATGGTCTTAAGTATAAAAAAATTATTAAAGATTTATATAGAACTACATTCAGAGTATGTCTATAGGCTATTGTGTTTAGACCTAGTTTCCATCCTCAAACTGTTCTGTTTTGTAGATGCAAATTTTTAATAGTTTTTTTTTTTTTTTAATGAAAAACTCCGAAATTAGAAAAATCAAAAATCTGCAACAATCTCGGTCCCATGAGTATCAGATAATAGATTTTCAACAGTGTAAAGAAACTGATTGTGGTGATTGTAGTTTTGACGGTGATTGTGGTGAAAACAGAGTGTTGATGATGACGATGGTCGAGATAAGTATGGTAGGAGGATAAAATAGTATCGGTGGATATAATGGTGACAGGAGCGGTGTGATGCTGAGGTGATGGTGGTAATAGTGGTGTTGATGATAGTGTTAGTTGTGTGATGGTGGTATTGTAGTGGTTATACTGGTTGTGGTGGTGAAAGTGACTGTTATTTTTTTTTTTTTTTACCCCTGCCAAGGAGGTTATGTTTTTGCCGGCGTTGGTTTGGGAAATTGGGCGATTTTCAGCATGCGTGTATATGGGTGGAAATGAGCTGCTTGGCGGAGGTCTGCGCTCTCTGAGTGCTTTTCTAGTTTAGCTCTGTTTTTTATTAAAAGGGTTTTAAAGTTATCCAAGGGAAAAATTATTCAATTTTTTTATGAAGGTGAGCTGACTATCAAGAGTGATGCTAGAGCTGTAAAATCTTACATGCATTAATTCCAACTCTTCTTATTAATAACTGTATTGTTTCTTCTCAGGTAAATTGACTCCTGATTGTTCATAGTAGACTTCAGAGTAACTAGTAGTGACTTCTCTTGAAATGGACAAAATTTGGCATCATGGTATTATCAAGTACCTGCAGAAAAAGGGTTTAGCTCCACAAGGACATTGATACTCACATGGTTACTACATTAGGGGATGACACTGCAGCTTTTGGCAGCTGACTTTAGGAAGGGAAGGGGCAGTCTTAAAGATGACCTTTCTGCCACCACCAAAGAAAACATTGATTTTGTTTACCACATGGTGATGGATGACAGGTGATTGACTATAAATCAAATATTCAATGCTATTAGCATATTCCGTGAGAGAGTTGAGAATATTCTGCACTATGAACTTGGCATGACAAAGGGTTCTGCTCGATAGGTGCCACATCTTCTGACACCTGATCAAAAGTGTACCCAGTTGATCACATCACAGGAAAATCTGACATTGTTTAAGGTAGATCCAGCTGGTTTCCTTGAATGTTTCCTAACCCAGGGTGAGTATTGGGTTCATCACTTTGAGCCAGACAAGGAGACTATCCACGTAGTGGAAACACCTGTCCTCACCTGGTCCAAAGAAGGCCAAGGTCATTTCATCTGCTGAGAAGGTGATGGCCTCAGTTTTTGGGATGCAAAAGGCATTGTATTTATTGGCAATCTTCAAAAGGGTCACACTATCAATTACTGAGGCAGTTACAGAAGGCTGTCAAGACCAAACACTCAGGAAGACTGATGGAAAGGATCATCTTTCGTTGAGACAATGCTCCAGCACAAAATCCCATGGTTTCAATGGCTGCTGTGTGTGACTGTGGCTTTGAATTGGTTTATCAGTCTCTCTTTTCTCCTGATTTGGCTCCATCTGGCTATCATCATAAAAAAAAAACAAAAAAACACTTGACTGGAAATCAGTGTCACAGTGATGATGTCATATCTGTTGTTGATTACTTTTTCCCCCCAACTGGATGAAAGCTTCTTAACCAATGCAACACTCATGGAAGAAGTGTGTGAACTACAAGGGGGATGATGTTGTAAAATAAACCTCAATTGGTCACATTCCATGAGAGTATCTTGGTCAGCCTATGAACTTTTCAACCAGCCCTCATAATCCTTTTGATACCAATCTGCCTGTGACTGCCCCTGGTTCTGTGATACAAACTTTATGTTTTAAAATGATCTAAATTAAAACCTTCCATCAAAATTCCATATGTTTTAAACACTGGTTTAATAATGACAATTATTTTAGTAAATTTTTCATTAATTTCAAATTGATAGGAACACAAGTAGTTTACTGCAATTTTGTTATCTAATTATAGTAATTGAGGTAAAATAAGACATGAAAAAAACTCAACTTGTCTACACTGTAGAGCTCTAGCTTCATATTTACAAACTGACACAGAAAGCATAATTTAAAACAAAATTAAACCAATGGTGCAAAAGAAAATATGGCACCAGATAGGCTTGGTAGAAGTGTTAAATCTGGTCTGCCAAACCAAACAAGTTTGACACCTCTGATTTATGTAATTAAAAAATATCTAATTAAATAGGTTATGTTTACGATTTGGGGATAGAATTGCTAGTAAGGTAAATGGTAACTTATACTGGAAATTCTCTGCAGTAATAGAAGAGAAACATATCTTTCTGAAAACCAACATTAATTGAAATTGGTATTTCTGTGTATTTAAATTTCTCATTAACACCTTTATTATAACTAGTATCTTTATTATAAATGTAACATATCACAAAGTATTAACTGTAATAACTTTTTTAATTAACTTTTGATTGTTTCTATATTAATATAACCTGACTTCAAATATCTAGGAGTATTTGCAAGTTTTCATCAGTTGATAACAATTATCTTTCTTCTTTCAGTGAAATAGTTAACATGAGAACTGCAATTAAATATTTAAATAGAATAAAATTAATTTTTATCATATCACTGACATTGTCAGCCTGTCAAGTAGCTTTATAAAAGACTGACAGTAAAAGGTTTCAGATGTTTGATAAAATGCATATTTATGAAATTTGATAATATCCAATATTATTGAACATTGCCTGCAACTATCAAACTGTTATTAAACATTTCAAGATTTCATGGTTTTTATTAGTTTTATGTTCTTTATCAGATAAATTTGTTCATTCTACTCCCTCAATAATTTTCATTAACAATTTTAACAAACCAGCCAATAATATATTCTCCTTCATTGTTCATGTTTACTTATCTACGTCCCACTGGCTTGTTAATGCCTTGACAGTAGAAATCACTGGTTTTCACCCAAAGAATTCATTTAGCCACCTTTTCAGCTCTGAGTTGTTAAAAGAATCACCACGTAGTGTTGGAAAGTGATTGAAAATGGCAATAATCTTAAGGCCCTGTATTAGGAGAATACAGTGAGTGCGGTAAAACTTCCCAACTGAGCTCTTTGATGATCAGATTAATGAAGTGATGGTGTGTGGTGTCATGTGGAAGAAGGTGGCACTTCATTGTCATATGTCTGAAGAGAGATAAAATTTATTCAAATTTCAAAAATAATTTGAAGAATTTGAAGAGGAAGAACAGAACTACAAAAAAAAAAATGTTTTTTTTTTTTCATGTTTATTCAAATATCACTGAAAAGAAATGAACAAATTTATCTGACAACTCATTATTATTCACCCCAGAAAAGTGCAAGATGTTGTTGCTTAGCTTCAGACCAACTTTGATTAAAGCACCCCAGCCATGGCCTTCACATGTTATTTTCAATCTGTATATCCATGACTACATTATCTAGTGTGTTTGTTTTCTGTTAGATGGTTTGCATGTGGTTTCAAGGATATTTGGCTGCTATATCTAGCAGGTTCTTTTGTTAGCTTGAGCTCAATTACATCAGAATGGCTGCAGCAGAGTTTGAAGAGTATGCCATTGTAGAAAAGGAGTATAAACATTGGAAGTAGTTTAACATTGAGTTACAGAAGAAACCACAAAGAACTTAAGAAATTCAAGAGATGTTATATTTTAAGCTCATCTATTTGATAACTAAATAGAATATAAGTGTGTATATATATATATATATATATCTATATATATATATATATATATATATATATATATATATATATATAGAGAGAGAGAGAGAGAGAGAGATGTGCACACATCATGAACAATGTAGCAACTATCAGAAACTCTGTTCTTATTAAAAATCCCTAAAAATTACTCATATGTCAGTCAGCATAGTTCATTCTGGCATCACTATCTCCATCTTCTTTCCTGCTACTCCCACCCACTCTTATACAGTGCTGAATAGCTATGTATAAGGGTGGGTGGGAGTAATAGGAAAGATGTATATAAGGAATTGTGTATATTGAGTGCATGTATATTTACTAATTTATTGTTTCTTATTTACAGACAAGAAAACTGTCCAGGAAATAGCAAAACTCCGGTTAAAAGCTACAGATTTTGAAGTGAAGGAAATCATTGGCCGTGGTCATTTCGGGGAGGTTCGTGTGGTGCGTGAGAGATATAGTGGCACTGTCCATGCTATGAAAATGCTGGAGAAAAGTAAAACTCTAGCTCAATCTGATGTAAGTTATTGCTATTATTATCCCAATAGTGTTTGTTTATGAAAAAAAATATCTAAATTATATAATTATGATGATGATGATAATTGAAGAGGACAATGACAACGATTCCTTTTCCTTGTAAGCTGACAGAATCATTAGAATGCTAGAAAATTTTTTGCAGTATTCTGATATTTTACATTCCGAGTTCAAATCCTGCTGAGGACACCTTTGCCATTCATCTCTCTAGGGATTTACCCATCAAATACTGGATCAGTGGTATCAGCTGAACTCTTCCCTCAAAATTGTTGGCCTTATACTTAAATTAGAAACCCTTATTATTAAGGCAGTGAACTGGTAGATTCATTAGTGTGTCAGACAAAATACTTTACGACATGTCTTCCAGTTCTTTATGTTGAATTCAAATAACACCAAGGTCAACTTTGCTTTTTATCTTTTCCGGGTTGGTAAAGTACCTATCAGGTACTGGGGTTAATGCAATCAACCACCACCTAAAAGAAATCCTTATTATACTTTATGGCATTTCTTCTAGAATTATGTTCTGAGTTCAAATTCTGTTGAGGTCGACTTTGCCTTTCATCCTTTTGGGGTCAATAAAATAAGTTAAGTACTGAGGTCGATGTAATCAATTTCCCCCTCTCCTCAAAAACTACTGATCCTGTGCCAAAAAATTTAAAATATTTATTATTAGCACATAGCCATGACTTTTGCAAGAGGGAACAGTCAGAAATTGGATCAAACAGTAACTGACTGTCACTTGTTTTTTGTGACCCTGGCATGCAAAGTTTGCTTTAACAGAAATGGAATTCAGAATGTAAAATGACAAGTGTTATAATTATGATAATAATAATAATAATAATAATAACGATATTTACCTTTCTACTAGAAGCACAACACTAAAATTTTCATCAACCCATGCACCATTGATACTTATTTTCATTGACCCTGAAAAATGAAAGCACAGTTGATGCCAGCAGAATTTGAACTCAGCTTTCAGAAATGCTGCTAAGCTTTTTGTCCAGCAGGCTAATGATTCTTCCTGCTCACCACCTTAATGATTCTTTCTAATTTTGTTACAAGGAAAGCCATTTTAGGGTAGGGTTTTTGTTGGTTACATCAACCCCAATGCTCAATGTGTAGTTATTTCATCGACCTTGGTGGAATTTGAACTCTGTCTGATGCATTAACAGTTCTTCCAGCTTGCCATGTCAATAATATTTCAAATTTTAGCACAAAGCCAGCAATTTAAAGGAGAGGAAGTAAGTCAATTACATTGACTCCTAGAACTTATTTCATTGATCCATAAAGGATGAAAGGCAAAGTTGACTTTGACAAAATTTGAACTCTGTCCAACATGCTAACAATTCTGCGAGCTTGTCACCCTAACAATAATAATAATAATAATAATAATAATAATAATAATAATAATTTCTGAAATTTGTGGAGAGGGGCTATAGTTGATGATGTCTACTGCAGTGCTTGACTAGTACTTAATTTGTTGCCCCTGAAATGATGAAAAGCAAAGTTCACCTCAACAGAATTTGAACTCAGAACATAAAGACAAACTTAAAGTTTCTAAGCAATTTGCCCTGTGTGCTAACAATTCTACCAGCTCAGAACCTTAATCATAATAATAACAACAATAATAGAATTTCAGTTGAGAGACATAGAATGTTTTATACTAATCATCCTCATTAGACATACGTTTGTCTGATTATTTGATTTGTAACATGTTGTCATGTTTGCATAATGCTATATGTCAAACTTGTAACTTGACTTTCCATACAACTTGTGAGTGATCTAAGTATATGGAATACGACAGTAAAAGCAGATTAGTCGATATATGATGACATATTGAAAGTTTTCCAATATCTATAAAAATGACATATTTTTCACATGAAATACACTTCTAACTTTTTTTAAATAACTCGTTAGCTAACTTTCTGTTTCATTACAGTGTCTTTTAATGTGAATTGTACCCACATGTATCATGAATAGTGTAATTCACTTGATAGCTTTAACATCTTTTTCACCATGCTGGTATGGGTTTAGATGAGTTATGTGAGGCAGGATTTTATGGATGGTCTTCTGCACACTCACAGACAGCTGTGGTTCAGAAGTTTGCTCCCAACCAATTTGTTTTGAGTTCAGTCCCACTGCATGGCACCTTAGCCAAGTATCTTCAATTTTAACCCTGGGTCAACTAAAGCCTTGTGAGTGGTTTTGGTATACAGGAACTGAGAGAAGTCCAGTGTGTAAGTGTTTTTGTGATTCTTCGTCTTGGCATTGTGTGGTAGATGTAAATGAGTGTCACTGTCATACAAGCAGTGGCATTCTTTTTCATGTCTGACTATAAGGAAATATGACCTTGCTTGGAAATAGAAGAGTCTGGCAACCAGAGGAACATCAAACCATGAAAATCTGCTTCAATAAACTCATGACAACCCATGCAAGCATGAAAAGTGGATGTTAAAACAATGACAAAACATTTGATAGTCTTTCTGCAGTTTCTCTTTACCAAATTTCCTCACAAGGCATTGGTTGATCGAGGCTATAGTCAAAGACACTTACCCAAGGTGCCATGCAGTGAGACTGAACCCACAATCACACATTTGTGAAATGAACCTCTTAACCTTATGGCCATTCTTTTTATAAGTATGCATCAGATTCTTATGTTTGCCTATAAGTATTTTATTTTTATTTTGAGAATTTTATTACTTCAAGACATAAAGGCAAATGGTTAAAGACACAAGCTTATGTGGTGATCATAAGTTCAAAATTTTCTATTATCAGTTCCTTTGAACTTATTTTAAGTTGATCAGCTGCTTATTTGCTGCTTGAATGAGCCTTGAATAATAACTATTTGTAAAAGGTTAAAAATATACTGAGCTATTTAATCCTTAATGTTCTCACCAAACTTAACTTATTTTTCTTTCATGTTTATACAGAATTTAAGTATTCTTTAAATCTTGCAGCAATATTCAGTTCTAACACATCTTATTGCACTTATCCAAACCAACAGTCATCTAGTCAGTTCCGTTCTAGGAATAGCAAAGATGTTCCATTATCTTAATTCCTTTATTTTAGGATCTTCATTTCATGTGTATGTTAGTGTCCTAATGCTTCATTCTGATTTCTTTGTTTCTCACTTAGGTGTCTTTCTTCTCCGAAGAGAAAGAAATCATGGCTAAAGCTGACAGTTGCTGGATAACAAAACTTCACTACACCTTTCAGGATGCTAATTATCTGTACTTTGTCATGGAATTCTATCCTGGAGGAGATTTACTATCTCTATTATCAAGGTAAGCATTACAGTATTATTGTGTAAGTAATATTAACCCTTTATAGCTGTTTAGGTTTACATTTGCCTTTTGGTTCTCAATCATTTGGTCTTGGGCAAGTGTCATCTAGTCTCAGGTTATAGTACAACACCTTGGTCAAGTGTCTACTACTATAGCCTCAGGCTGATTAAAACCTTGTGAGTGGATTTGATAAATAAAATCAAAAAGAAGCTCATCATGTGTGTGTGTGCACGTGTGCATCCATCTCTTGACATCAAGTGACGGTTGTAAACCACTCTGCCATGAAGCACATATCTGGCTATGAGGAAATATTTCTTTGCTTGGAAAAAGGTAAGGGTTGGTGATAGGTAGGGAATCCGGGCATAGAAAGTCTGCCTCAACAAATTCCATCTGACCCATTCGACCAGTGAAAAGTGGAAGCTCAGAAATTGACTTCGCATACTAATGAGTTTTTATAACAATCAACCTTGGGAATATACAAAAGTGGACTTCAAACAATACATTAATTTTTATAAAATGATATTAAAGAAAGGTGAAAATTAAAATAACTGCTGTAGTTTGTTTGCAATCATCATCATGATGGCATGGGCTGGACGGTTTGACCAAGACTGGCAAGCTGGAAGGCTGCATCAGACTCCAGTCTGATTTGGCATGGTTTCTATGGCTGGATGCCCTTCCTAACACCAATCACTCTGAGAATGTAATGGGTGCTTTTACGTGCCACCAGCATGACACTGGTATTTGCCATGACTGCAGTTTCACTTGGCTTGATGGGTCTTCTCAAGCACAGCATAATGTCAAATGGACTTGGTCATTGCCTCCATGAGGCCCAACGCTTGAAAGATGCTTTCATGTGCCACCAGCACAGGTGCCATTTGTTTGACAGTGGTATCTGCCACGAATGTGATTTTACTTGGCTTGATGGGTCATCTCAAGCACAACATAATGTCAAAGGTCTCGATCATTGCCTCTGTGAGGTTCAACACTAGGAAGCTCAACCACTTTGCCTCCATGAGGCTCAACGCTCAGTGAGTGCTTTTTACATGCCAGCTGCACAGGTGCCAGTTACGTGACACCAGCAATTTCACTTGGCTTGATGTGTCTTTTCAAGCACAGCATATTGCCAAAGGTCTTGGTCACTAGTCATTGCCTCTGTGAGGCCCAGAGTTCAAAGACAATGCTTCACCACCTCATCCCATGTCTTCCTGGGTCTACCTCTACCACAGGTTCCATCCACTGTTAGGGATCAGCACTTCTTTACATGGCTGTCCTTGTCCATATGCATCACATGACCATACCATTGCATTCGTCTGTCTTGCACTACACATCTGATGCCTCTTATGTCTAATGTTTCTCTCAAGATGCTTACATTCTGTCAAACATGCACACTGACATTGTACATCCAGCGAAGCATACTGGCTTCATTTCTTTCAAGCCTACGCATGTCCTCGGTTGTCACAGTCCCTGTTTCACTGCCATGTAGCATAGGTGTTCGCACACAGGCATCATATAATCTGCCTTTCACTCTGAGAGAGAGGCTCTTTGTTGCCAGTAGAGGCAGGAGCTTTCTAAACTTTGCCCAGCCTAATCTTATTTTCACAGCTATGCTCTCAGAGCATACACCTCCACTGCTAACTTGATCACCTAGATAACGGAAGCTATCTACTACCTCTAGCTTACCCCCATGGCAGTTGATGGAGTTTATTTTCTGTACATTTTCTGTGTTTTTTGTACCTGTGCATCTGCCACACACAAAAGTTGTTGCTGCACCTTATATGTGTCCAAATCTTACACTGGGTATTAATACCTACAGAGTTACTACCTACACCTTTTCTACAGATCAAGAAGGGTCATCTACCTGAAGGGATTTGTGATTTGTCTGGCTTCTTACTTTCTAAGACTTTGGTTTTTTTTTTCTAGGTTAACTCTAAGGCCCTTTGATTCTAGACCTTGCTTCCATACCTCAAACTTCTTCTCTAGTTCTGCTAGTGATTCAGCTATAAGAACAAGGTCATCAGCATTAGAGGAGCTCTCAGGAGCAGCCTGTCTTAAATTCCTGTTATTGTCTGCAGGACTATGATGAAGAAGGGGCTTAGACCGATCCTTAGTGAACCCTTACTTGTAGTGTCACTGTACATGGGTTGTACAGCTCTCACCAGCCACTCGTCTATCTCTAGTTTCCGCATTGACCACTAGATAAGGGATTGGGGAATCCAGTCAAAGCTTTTTCCAAGTCAACAAAAGCTAAGTACAAAGGTTTATCTTTGGCTATGTATTTCTATTGCAATTGCCATACCAGAAATATAGCATTAGTGGTGCTTCTCCCTGGCACAAAACCAAACTGCATCACATCTAGACTAACTCCCTAATTAGTTGGGCTACGTCTCTCTCTGTAACTTTCATCACCCAAACCAACAATTTGATACCCCTGTAATTATTTCTATCTAAGGCATTGCCTTTACCTTTGTATCAGTTGACTATGGTGCTGCTACACCAGTCATTGGGTATGACTCCTTCATGAATCACCTGATAATAAAATAGTGATGTGTAGTTCATAAAAGTATTGAAAGTGAAGATAGTGATGACATAACATCGAGTGTTCCTTGTGGTAAAAAATTATACCTAACAAAACTGCATCCATGTGTTCAGTAGGTACATACTAAATACCTGTTACCTAACAAAACTGGTGGACAGACCAATAGAGTACTTATGCATGTTGTTGAGTGAAATCAGTTTGCTGCCAAGTATTATTTTAGTATACAATACTATCCTCTTCACTTTAACTATGCTGTGATTATTCATGTGATATGCAATGGTGATCATACTATACTCATCACTACCTCCCACCACTGACTAGAACTGCTATCAACCATCCTGTTGATTTCAGAAACCCATAGCAACAACTTCTCAACTAGCATTGTGGAAGGTATCTACAAGAAAAGTGCATATTCCATGCTGTAAAATACAGTAAATGATATTGAGAATCAAGTGGTATTGCTTTGCACTAAGCATTATTATTAATAAGAAACAAGCCATTGATTCTATAGCCAGTTATCTAATTCTTCCTTATTGATTTGCCCCAGCTGTGATCTTACTGGCATGTTGAAAGAGAGAAAGTGTGACAAACTTTATTTGAATTGGAAATTTATGGATCAGCTTGCTAAATTGTCCCAAATTTTTCCTTTTGTCAGTTGATTTAATTGCATTTGTTTGAATTAATTTCAATTTGGGGTTGCAACTGATAAGCTAAAAACAGTTGCGATTTCCAGGTAGCTGGATTTCATTCAGCTCCAGTGTTGTCAGAACTGTGATGTGCAAGAGAGACAAATGCATTGGTATGGTCATGTGATGCATATGGACAAGGACATCTGTGTAAAGAAGTGCCAATCTCTAACTATGGAGGGAACCTGTGGAAGAAGTAGATCCAGGAAGACACGGGACAGGGTGGTGAAGCATGATCTTCAAACTTTGGGCCTCACAGATGCAATGACTAGTGACCAAGACCTTTGGCGATATGCTGTGCTTGAGAAGACCCATCAAGCCAAGTGATAACATAGTCGTGGCTGATGCTGATAGCACATAACTGACACCCATGCTGGTGGCACGTAAAAAGCACCTTTCAAGTGTTGGGCCTCATAGAGGCAATGACAAGACATTTGGTGTTATGTTGTGCTTGAGAAGAAGACCCATCAAGCCAAGAAAAATCACATTCAAGGCAGATACCACTGTCACACAAATGGCACCTGTGCTGGTGGCACATAAAAGCACCTTTCAGGCGTTGGGCCTCATGGAGGCAATGATCGAGTCCATTTGACATTATGCTGTGCTTGAGAAGCAGACCCATCAAGCCAAGTAAAACTGCAATCGTGGCAGATCCCGGTGTCATGCAAATGGCACCCATGCCAGTAGTATGTAAAAGCACCCATTACACTCTCAGTATGGTTGGCATTAGGAAAGGCATCCAGCCATAGAAACCATGCCAAATCAGACTGGAGCCTGGTGCAGCCTTCCAACTTGCCAGTCCTGGTCAAACCATCCAACCTATGCCAGTATGGACAATGGATGTTAAATGATGATGATGATATATCAACTGAAATCCAGAATAATCTAGTATTCCCTTTCTCTCCCCTATTATAACACTCTCTGGAGTGACAATACATTTATCCTTTGGTTGTTTTATATGCTATTGCATGCTTGCATCAGTTAGACAAATATATTCACAGCATTGTTTTACAGTTTGGTGACCTTCCTGTCACTAACTTTTTCTTGTTTTTCAAGTAAAGGATTTCTTACTCAGCTTCAAAGGCACAAAGTGACTAGACAATACATTGGCAGGAGAAACTACCACCACCACCACCATCACCTGTCCACACATTCATACAAACCATTGCAGATGTAAACAGTTACATGCAAATGCATGCACACACACAGCTAAGTTGAAAATCTCTTAGATTACTCCAGTTCAACAAAGTGACGAACTCTACCAATAGTTCTTTGCTTTACTCTCAAACAATGTTCCCTAGAACTACCTCCCATCTTTCTACAAGGATTCATCTCCTAGAAGGACTACTTCTTTGACCTTGCTATTATCCTCACCATCATCCCAAATGTAATGGAAACTGTCGTAATCAACCACTTCCTTCATCACGTTGACTCTCTCTCCCTTCACAATTACCTTTATGTTTTTGATAGAACCAAATCTTCAAGAGAATTGTGTGCTCTCCACCACCTACATTATATATTAAATTTCTTTCAATTTTATAACCTGCATTTTGTGAATTATATTGTCATTGGTTATGGGCTGTCTAATAGGTCAAGCAATGCATTTTCTGGTGGCAAGTGACTGGGTATTGTCTCTATATACATTAATTTTATTTTTGAGGCATCCCACTTTCACCAATATGAAAATATACAAATACATATATATTCTCCCTCCCTTTCTCTCTCTCTCCTCCCCCTCTCTGCACATTAATGAATTTGCTGTCATTTCCAACTACATAAATACTTATATAAACAATACCACCCTTCATTCTTCGTTAACCTTTTCATTATCATATTTCTGTTGAAATACACTACTTTTGTTTCAAGTGATTTTGAAAATAATGTAGAATTTAGTAAAATAGCTTTGTAGTTATTAAGGAAGTATTTAAAACATAAATGAACATCAAATTTTGATGGCAGGTTTTAATTTAGGTCACTTTAAAACAAGAAGCTTGTACCCTAGAGCTAGTGCAGCCTCAGGCAGTTTTGTATCAAAAGGGTTAAATGTTATTAGACATGTGCCGTACACATACAGCCTACATGTGAGGTGAAATAAATATCAGAGATATTTTGCCCCATGCAGAAACTAAGGAGCTACTCAGAGGTTTTGCAAGCTCTAAATTCATTGCAATGTTAGAATCTCTTCCATATCATCAGCAGGTATCTCAGGGTCACTACTCTTTGCCTGCAGAAAGGTTCTACTTGCAGCAGTTTCTTATTTATCATAGTCACCTCGAGCTGCATGAATAAAATACTTCAAAATATTTATCAATGGAGATATGATGACCTAATTTCCTTTTACAACACAAAAAGTCAATTACTCATTGTGTTAAGGGTCATGGCTTTTATATGAATCACAACACCTAGCTAAAAATTTCAGAGTTACTACAAGTATTAGACCTTACAATTGCTAATTTCTTGTGTTTCACAGATATCACTTTTGTTGCCTCACTTATCACTACTGCAGTGACTTCTGCTATTCTGATCTAGCAGGTTTCAGGTTACCTCCTATCTAGCTCTATCCTCATTTGTTTCTCGGTTATTGTGAAAATACATGTGTGTGTGTGCATGCATATCAGTTGAACAACATGTGAATGTATAGCTGTTTCTGTGTACAAGAGGTTTTATTATATGTTTGTTTTATGTCTATTTTTCCATGCCAACAGGAGTTAGATAGATATATATTATTGAGACATTGTTTTACAGTCAGATGACCTTGTTGTTGCAAAACCTTACCTAGAGGATATTTTATTTCTCACAACTTTGAAAGCTTAGAGCTAGTGGACAATTTGTTCACTGAAAAATGACAACAAACTACTTGTAGCTCAATACTTTATCATTCAAAACACACAGGATGTAAGCATTCACACAGACATACATGCATGCACTTATACATATCCTTTCACTCACACATGGTGGGCTTTGTGTCACTCACAAGGCATTGGTTGGCCGGTAGCTACAGTGGAAAACACTTGCCCAAAGTGCTGTTCAGTAAAATTAATCCCAAAGCCACGTGATTGAGAAGCCATCTTCTTAACCACAAATGTGAAAAGTACCTTTAGGAACTTGGAAAATGTGATCAGATTTGACATGTGATATTGAGGATTTATTTTAATGCCTTGTGAAATTCTCTTAGTGATGTCTGAGTTCAAGAAGTTCAGATGCGCTATTTATTGGAAGCTTGCTGATGTTTCTCATGAATATTCATGAAACAATGGTTGCTGACTCGGTTTAAAGAACACCACATCAAGTTAGAAGATACTTTGCATTTAGTAGCTAAGATCAAACATTTTCATGTTATATTCTCTGTGGTTTGTACTTTGTTACATGTTGAATATTTTCTGTTGGTGTTAGGGGGTAAAATATTTTACAAACTTTTAGAATGTAACTTTATTTTCCCTGAAGACAATAGTCATTTTAATGTCCACTTTTCCATGTCCATGTGGATCAGATGGGATTTTGTTCAATTGGATTTCCTATAACTGGATGCTCTTCCTGTTGCTAATCCTCATTTGCTTCCAAGCAAGGTATTAATTTGGCATTGCCAGACATGTTTTCAAAAAAGGTTAGAAACAAAAGACACTGCTTGCATGACAGTGACACATGATGTCAAGGTAAAGAGACAATAACACATACACACATGCACATCAGGTTCCTTTCAGTTTCCATCTACCACATCCATTCACAAGGTTTTGGTCAACTTGGGACTATAGTGGAAAACACTTGCCCAAGTTGCCATGCAGAGGGACTGAATCCAGAGCTATGTGGTTGGGAAGCAAACTTCTTACCATAGAGCTACTTCTTTATTATGAATGAAAAAAAATTGAAGAGGTAAAAGGAATACATTACAAAGTAATTTTAAGAGATATGATTTAGAATTATGAGAGATATAAGATTAAAATAATCTTTATATTATTAAAGAAAGAAAAAAAGTCACTTCACTCCATATAAGTAATATAAAATTGTTGTTGAGCATAGCAATATCTATGATATATCTTTGTAAAGCTCCTTCAAGTGTGAATCATTATTGGCAAGCATATTTCAATCCATTGTTAAAAGAAGAGAAGGTACTTAGTCTATGCTATTGAATTGCAACTGTATCAGTTGAAAGCTTAAATAGTAAGTAGAATTTGAAGAGACCAGAGATGACTTGCATCAGCAAGCAAGTTTCTGTTCGATAAATATAAAAAAGAAAGAAAAAAAATGGGATAATAGTGTGCTAGAGAAGAAAAATTGGGTAATGTTTCAATAGCACTTTTCCATCAATGAAAACCATGAAAAAAATAGAGTAAGTCTATAAAGAAATACTACTTAGAATAATTCTTTCTAATTTTGGTACAAGGCCAGCAATTTTGAGGGGTGGGGGAAGCTAATTATTTTGTCAACAGTACTGAACTGGTACTTATTTTATCAAGAGGATGAAAAAGAAAATCAACCTTGGTGATGTTAGAACACAGAAAATAAACCCAAAAGAAATGTTATAAGCATTTTGTTCAGTGCATTAGCGATTCTGTCTGCCAGCATGCTGTCATGGAGACTACAAAAAGGCTTATGATATGGTACCTCATAGCTGGATAGGGAAATGTATGAAAATATTTGGAGTGGCAGAGAATGTGCAAAGATTGCTAAAAAGATGTAGGAAATCCCGGAAAACAAAATTTACATCTCTAGGAAAATAATTGGGTACAATGAACATCAGAAGAGGAATATTTCAGGAAGATAGTCTCTCATTACTTTCGTTTGTGCTGATATTAATACCTCTGTCAATGGATTTTAGAGATGTTAATGCAGAAAATGATTTGGGAAATGGAGTAGGAGTGGTTAGCCACCTGCTATATATAAATGGATGATTTAAAGCTTTATGGGCAAAATGAAGATCAACTTAGCATCCTGGTGAACACAATAAGAATCCTCAATAATGACATACACATGGAATTTGGAATTTTGATACTGAAGAGAGGGAAAGTAAAGTAGTTAAGGTCTTGAACTGCCTAATAATCAGGTAATGAAAAGTTTAGAAAAAGGTCAAGGATACAGGTTTTTGTGAATTTTGGAATCAGATACATTCAGAAACAGAGAAATGAAGGAAACCGTTTCAAAGGAGTACTTCAGAAGAATCAAATTGATGCTGAAGTCTAAGTTAAATTCTAGAAACATTGTAGAAGCAATAAATTCAAGAGCTGTGAGATACATGGCAGGTCTTGTGAATTGGAACTGCATGATATTGATTGAAAAACACTGGAAAATAATGACAATGTACAAAGTTTAGCATTAAAGGACAGGTGTGAACAGGCTGTACATGAAACATAAATATGGAGGAAGGAGATTGATCTGTGTGGAGGATTGTGTGAACACGGAAGTGAAAAGTCACAGTCAACATGTTAACAAAAGCACTGAAGAATTGCTAGCAGTAGTAAGCAATACAAACATACTAGAAGGGCACACAAAAGATGACATATTTGAAATAAAAAAGCAAAGTTATATGGAAAAACATTTACACACTCAGTTTTTGAAGAATACTGAGGTGGAAAGGGGCAAAGAATTGGTTGTAAAAGGGGATTCTCAAACATGAGACAGGAGGATTAATCATGGCAGCTCAGGATTAAGTCCTCTGGACAAATAGTGTAAAAATGTAGGGTAGGGGTCAATGTGTTGCAATTGTGCAGGTTGTGCGATGAAGGAGAAGAAACAATAACCCACATAGTAAGTGAATGTCTCAAACTCAGTCAGAAGCAGTACAAATCTTGGAAACATGATAATGTTACAAAGATCATCCACTGGCAAATGTATAACCAGTATGAACTTCCATCAGTGCACAAGTTATGTGAATATGCACCTAAAAAAGTAACTGAGAATGATGAGGTTAAACTTTGAGACTTTCCTATCCATGTCCTAGAGCATAACAGACTAGATATCTTGGTGTTTGAGAAAAGGGAACAGACTTGCTATATTATTGATGTGGCCTGTCCATTTGAGACAAGAATTAACAAAAAAAAAAAAGAAATCAACAAGGTAGACATAGGAACAGGAGTGGCTGTGTGGTAAGAAGCTTGCTTCCCAAGTACATGCTTATGGGTTCAGTCCCACTGCATGGTACCTTGGGCAAGTGTCTTCTACTATAGCCTCAGGTTGACCAAAGCTTTGTGAGTGGATTTGATAAACAGAAACTGAAAGAAGCCCACCATATATCTTTGTGTGTCTGTGATTGACCCCCCCCCCTCCCCCATCACCACTTGACAACTGGTGTTGGTGTGTTTACATCTCTGTAACTTAATTGTTCAACAACAAAAGAAACCAATAGAATAAGTACTGGGCTCAATTCATTTGACTAAAAATTCAAGGCAGTGCCCCAGCATGGCCACAGTCTAACGATTGAAGCAGGTAAAAAGATAAAAAGAAGATATACCAGTACCTGAAGAAAGAGATAAGCAGATTGTGGGGTTGCAGAAAAAGTGACGTTGTACCAATTGTCATTGAACTCTTAGGAACAACAGGGAAGAGGCTCAAGGTGTGGATAGAAAAGATTGGCTTGCAGAAGTACATAGAATACATGCAACTGACATGCTTATTAGGAATGGTGTAGATAATTTGAAAGTTCTTCGGTGGGTGAGGTTACAGGTGGTGACTTGTTATCCAAGAGTAAACCCATCTACATTCCATCATAGGGGGTGAGAGATAAAACATTTTGAAATACATAAATTAATGATAATACTGGTTTCAAATTTTGGCAGGAGAATAGCAATTGTAGGGGCAGGTGGGACTTAGTCAATACAATTGACCCCAATACTTGACTGGTGCTTTATTGTATTGACCCCGGAGGGATGAAAGGCAAAGACAACCCTGGCAGAATTTTAATTCAGAACATAGTAAGTCAGAATTATTACTGGGCATTTTGTTGCTTGCCCCCATTATAATAATAATTCTTTCTAAATTTGGTACAAAGCCAGTAGTTTTGAAGGACAGGGTGAGTGAATTATTTTGATACCAGTGTTTATTTTATCAATCCCAAAGGGATGAAAGACAAGGTTAACCTCAGTGGAATTTGAACCCAAATGGTAAAACCAGAAGAAATTCCTACTAAACATTTTGTCCAACATGCTAACAATCCTGCCAGCTTACCACCTTAATAATAATAATAATAATAATAATAATAATTTAATGTACCCTTTTCCATGCTGACATGAGTTGGAAGGTTTAACAAGGACAGAACAAACCAGAGGGTTGTGTGTCTGCTTTGGCATGGTTTCTACAGCTGGATACCCTTCCTAATATCAATCACTTAAGATTGTACTGCGTGCTTTTTATGTGGCACAAGCACTGGTGAGGTCACCAAGTACCTGCAATATAAGATCCCTCAACTGAGTGGGGTATAGAATAGAGGGATAGGAAACTATGATAGTGGACCAGAGCAGTTGTGAATATTAGACAGAATAGAGTAAATTCTACCAGCTTAATAATAATAATAATAATAATAATAATAATAATACAGGAATTGAAGGATTAAAGAATAAAATAGTGTATAAGAGTATATAAGAAGAAAAAATAGAATAAGAAGGGAGATAGAAATTACGAGGAAATTAAAGTTAGATAAAAATCAAACAGTAGGAAAACATGGTAAGGGTTAGTAACAAATGTTTTTGGTAGAGCTCTTCATTGGTCTCTCTACTCTTTCTCACTGAATAATTAACATTACTTATCATCTATTTGTAAAAGGAGCTGTAGCTTAACAAAGGAAAGAATAATGTTCAAAAATTGAACAGTATTTTTTTTTCTTCTGAATTATACTTATTTGGCAAATGATTTGTTGTAAGATTATCATCCTCATTTGGCATTGGTTGAGCAGTTTGACAGGATCTAATGAACTGGAAGACTGCATCAATCTCTAATATCTGCTTTGGCATGGTTTCTATAGCTGGCTGCCCTTCATAATTCAGTCATTTTGCAGAATGTTTTGTATGCTTTTTCATGACACTGGCACAAAAGAGATCACCAAGGAACTTGCAAGATGAAGAAAAAGAAACTTTGACTGAGTGGGATTTAGACTAAAACCTTATTGCATTGTGCAATAAGGAGTACAATAACAGTGTATGTATGGGTTAAAATGAAATAATACATAGCTAATAAGCACCCCAGAGATCAATCACCAAAAAAAAAAAAAAAATTAATGGCATTTCAAGTCTTTACTATTGGGATTGACTTAAAAAGTTCAAATGTTATTCTGTCCAGTGTCTCCGTGAGTGCTGCATCATTTGTACAATTTGAAAAATATTTCATCAACACTGTCCAAATGATGCCAGTATCAAGTTCATAAGTTACTCAAGGTCTTTCCTGCTTATCTCTTGTGCCATATGCTCCTTACAAAATTGAGCTCACACAACATAACATTATGATGCAACCTTTTTTTATGTCAGTATTCCAAAATATATAACATTCAAACAGTACCTTGACAAATTCCTCCAAGAAATTACAGATAAACCACTGACCCCCAGATACATCTTTGCAAACAACAACTCCCTATTCAAGTAGCCTACAAAATATGATTTGAAAGACTAAGACTTTAGCTGGTTCAGTAATGGCCTAAATCTATCTAGGATAGACATGCAATTAAAATGGGCTGGTGCCTTGTGAAAGAAAGATACAAAAATGATTTGAATGATGTACAAGGGGTGTTCATTAAAGATTTCCCCTGATCTACTTCCAGTTATTGCAGGAAATAGAACTTGTACAGGTATAATCATACATATCTCTACATGTCACATTGTAAATTGCAGCTTTCCACTAGTATTCATTTGTCTTTTATTTGTTACTGAAGTGGACTAAGATCTTATAATGGAGGCAGTTGAATGCAGATCAGTAATCAGGTTCTTGAAAGGTCGTACACCAAAAGAGACTTTCGATGAGCTGAAAGAAGTTTATGATGACAATGCATCAGCATACGACGTAGTCAAGCACTGGCATCACCATATCAAAAGTGGTTGAACATCTGGAAATATGGTCAGTGGAAACTTCTCCTCTTCCTGGATGACCACATTCCACCATAGATGACGACACCATCCATAAAGAGGGAGCCACCATTTTGGAGGATCACTGCGTAACTATTCGGCTACTAGCTGAGGAGGACTTTTTCAGCGGACTTATCACACAAGATGAAACGTGACTTCATCACTATGATCCAGAGACTAAAGTCCACTAGAAGCAATGCAAGCATAACTCACCACCTCAAAAGAAGGATCATGTTCAACCTTCAGCAAGCAAGGTGATGCTCACTGTCTTTTGGGACCCATGTGGAGTAGTGATGAAGAATTTTCTGGCAAAGGGCACCACAATTATGCTCCTCTGCTGCAGAAATTGCAGGACACCATCAAAGCAGAGAGGCGTGGCATGCTGATCAAGGGAGTCCGCCTCTTCCAAGACAACACCCCAGTTTACAATGCACATGTTGCTCAGATGAAAGCACACTCCTGCAGCTACTAAATCCTTCCTCACCCCACTTACTCTCTTGACCTCACACCATCTGACTTTCACCTCTTTTCAAACATGAAGTCTTTTTTGAAGGGGAGGCATTTTTCAGATAATGATGAACTTATTTCCAAGGTAAAATCTTGGCTCCAGACGCAACCTAATGACTTCTACAGACGAGATCTTCACAGCTGTATAAAGCAATGTGTCACCATTGATGGTGGTTATGTATAGAAGGATTAATAATCATGTCAAGTTTTGTTTATCCCAGTCCTTGGGAAGTGAGTCAGGGGAAATCTTTAATGAACACCCCTTGTAATTAAAGGTCAGATCACTTGCACACAACACAAAGGTCAGATCACTTGAATAGTGCTGTGTGCAAGTGTAGGCACTTCTAAACACTCCTCTTTTCACTATTTTACCAAATTTGTGATGAGACTGTGTTCTTTTGTATTGAAAAATGCCTCCATTCTGTAAGTTAATAACGACAGGTTATCTGGTTATCTGTAGAAGATTTGGGCAAAATAGTTTACACAAGAATAAATACATGTTTTAGTAACTGTCTGGATGACCACCTCATTAAATATAAAAGGCTGCAGCATGATTGCGTGATTCAGAAGAAGTCCATTGTTTATATATGTGTGTGTGTCAGTCTCTATTCCTTTGTCTTGATATCATCTGATGGTTATAACCATCATACACATGATGTAGTTCAATTCCAGTCTTCCATTGAAGTACATTCTGACTTGCAGAAATATTGCCTTGCTTGGAAACAAGTGAGGGTTGGCAACAAAATAAAAGTATCCAACCATAGAATATCTGCTTCACTGACTTCTGACTGACCCATACAAGCATGGACAAATGAAAATGATGTTAATACTGTTAAATGCAAAAATTTACTTCATTAAGTGTATATACCAGTTATTGTAATTCAGCCTTTATATTCTAGGTCATTATTGAAATATAGATTGATAGAAAACAAGCCTGATGCAGTATGCAGCAAACACTGATGTCAAAAAATACTTTTGACTAAATGCTTCTCATAGTTTGTATAGAAAAATCTATGATACTATTCATTGTGCAGTGGTAATCTCTAAAAAAACAATTATGACATCTGTTTACTATGTTTTATATTCATTCTCATTGCAGTCTTTACTTTTGATACTATATCATCATATCTTACATATCTACTAAATGTTTGATTTTTGTTTTCATTTCAGATACAATGATATTTTTGATGAAAAAATGGCTCGATTTTATCTGACAGAAATGGTCCTTGCTATTAATGCTGTCCATTCTTTGGGGTACATTCACAGGTTAGTACAGTTCAAATTTATATTTTATCTTGACAAAGCCTAGAAACAATGTAGTGGGATAAAATTGCAAATAAGATGACTAAGAATTGTAGCGAGTGAAATAAAAGAAAAATAATGTATTAGTAAGTAGTCTTGGTATATATTAGTTAATATAACCTTGAACAAGATGTCTTTCTCAAGGATGGTCTTTGCACGGTTGTAGAGTGGGATAATGCTTGGCTGGTAAGTTTTAATCCTGGCAAAACAAAGCTTTTGTTAATTAATTGTTATAGGCAACCATTTTTTTCCCTCCAGTGTTATGGGCAGATCTTCCAGAAAGCTAGAGTATCCAACTTTTTGGCTTGACTTTGACCAAAGATTTCTCATGGAATAAATCTGCTCAGTCCATTGTCATGTCAGCTGCCAAAGTTGGATCTCTCTTCTGTGCTTGCAAATTTCTTACAGCTAAGAGTATCTTGTGTCTCTATAAGGCCACCATTTAACCTTGCATTGAATGTTGCTGTCATCTTTGGGCTGGTGCTTCCTCTCAGTCTTTAACTTGTTTGAATTCAGAATCAAGCTGTTAACATAGTGTGCCCACTTCTTTTTACTAGGCTGGAGTCTAGTACCCTTGTCATGACCTTTAAACATGTTACCCAATTCTCTTCACAGTTGCATGGGTTTTCTGTTGCTTCCAGTTAGTCATAAGTCCTTTTATTGTAATAGCTCCTTTTCTCAAATGCTGCTCCCTGGAACTCATTATCATCATCTTGTTTTCCTCTGGTCTATGACTTTTAATTCTTTAAGTCTTCTGTCAATCAACATCTTTTGAATTTGTTTTCCCCCTTCTTTTCCATCTTTGTAGTACCTTATGCTACAGTGGCCTCAAACTTTGAGACAAAATCATATAAAAATAAATATAAAACCTTCACACATAAAGCAATTATAATTAAGTGAAAGAGACAAAAGGATAATTAATTACAAATCATTATATATCAAATGAAGTGGCTTCATTTCAAAAAGAGACTAGTTTTACTGATCCCTACCAATTGGTTGGCAGTGTTTAAACTGGTCTGAGGTTGGCCTGGAGATTAGGGGTTTACTGTCAAAATAGAAACAGCACCCCGCCAATTTATCTCAAGTGAAAAAGATATTTGTTGTTGGTGAATATTTAAAATGTGCCTAACTCTTTTGTTAATACCCAATATATTTAAAATTCTAAGTTTATTTGTCATTTAACTGTGTTGTCAATATTAAATAGCAAGTAAAATTAGAAAATTAAATCTCTTATGTATGTGATTTGCATCTGGATTAAAAGAAAAGGTAGACACATTTGAAATATTCATCATCATCATCATCATCATCACCATTCATTTTCTTCACGTCTCTATTTTTCAGTGCTGGACTGGATTTAATGAGTCTGGATATCATTACATCTGTGTGTCTACCCCTCTCACTTACAGAATACAGTTATCTTCACTACTACTTCTCATGTCTTCTTGTGTAATTTCATAATTGCATAGGTAATTTAATAAACAATATATCTGTTTCTCTTTGCCAATTTTTAGCAAAGAGAAAAGCCAACACAGATGAGAAAAGTAAATATGAGTTCATAAAAATAAAAAGCAAGTTTCAGTGGAGCATTGATAACACTGCTGCTAGAAATATTAGAGGAACAAAATATTTCTAGGTTAGAGAAAATATTACAAACAACCTGTTTCAAGAACATATTGGCAGAAACTAGGCAAGGGATAATATATTTCCAGAGATTTTGCTAAATGGACTTTTAAAATGGTCATAAGAAAATGCTTTAAAAAATATTTTCAGAAACAAGTTTTTAAAATTTTTACCAGGCACATTTTGGAATGGAAAGTTTTAGTATTATATATTATATATCTAACATGCTCAGCTTATTGCTGTAGGTGTCATTGATGTGCCAGTTGTTTACTTCCTATGAACTAAGATGATATGTTCTTTTCAAGCCTTTTCATGTAGAAATAGCAGCCAAATCCTTTTAAATCTCACTCTACTGTCTTAAAAGAAAAAAAAAAAAAGACACATTGGCTGAGTGGGTAAAAAAATTTGCTTCCTAAGCATGTAGACTTGGGTTCAGTTCCACTGTGTCACACATTGGGCAAGTGTCTTCTATAACCCCAGGCCAGCCAAAGCTTTGTGCGTGGATTTGGTAGACAGAAACTTACAGGAGCCACTTGTGTGTGTGCGCATGCGTACTTGTTTGTCTTGATATCGTGATGCTTGCAAACAAGCATCACCACCATACAGACAACATATTCATTACTGGTCTTCTATGAAAAACATGTCTATTACTTTGCTTGGAAACAAGTAAGGGTTGGTGACAGAAAGAGCATCAATCTATAGAAAATCTGATTCATGTCATCTGACCCACGAAAGTATGGAAAATAGACATTAAATTATGATGGCACTGATTAATCTAATATGACTACTTGAATAAAAAAATACTCAGATGGTGTGGTCATGTCTGGAATGCCTTTGTTTATAGGGCTACTTGATTAGTGCTGACCTGAGGCTAAACAACAACAGTCAACTGACTATAAGCACTAACAATGCCATTGTTAGAACTAAAATAAATAAATGTCAGCAATAGGAATTATTTATAAGTTGTTTTGGCAGCTAAATCTCTTTTGAAATTTAACATTTCTTTTAGTACAGGCTGTCTTTCTTGTGTAGACTTGTAATTCATCCACATAACCATTCCGTGACTAAACCCAAACCCAAACATATGCATTTTTTTTTTTTTATGTTGGTTTTAGTGAAATATAGTGTTTAAGTTCTTATTCTCTGCTCTCTGGGATCAAATTTCACCATGGTCAGCTTTGCCTTGTCATCTTTTTAGAGTGAATGTTAGTTCTGTCTTCAGCTATAACAATCATCAAGCTGGTTAGTCAGTTTTTATGGAATATAAGTGACCAAGATCACAATATTCCCCCTGAACTGGATACTAGTTCATTGCATGGTTATTCATTTTAAACTGAGTGAACTGGAGCAATTGTTTTGCTCAAGAACAAAATGTACTGCCCAGTCAGGGAATTGAAATTATGGTTTTACGATTATGGGTACAACACCCTAACCACTAGGCCACATACCTTCACTTTTCATTGTTTTAGAGTTGATAAAAATGTACCAATCCAAGGTAGTGAATTAGTATAACTGTAAGAAAGTTGAACCAGATGGCTGTTTTTGTTCTGGCCCTTTCATTCTGTGTTCAAATCCAGTCATGGCTTACTTCAGTAATAGGCTTAACCTGTCACTCAGTTTTAACACCACCACTTAGCACCTTGGATACCTTTAGGAGAGTCCACTCTGTTACAAGCATTCAGGCCATACTTTTAGCTTGAGGATGCTTCCTCCCTCCCCACAGTCTCAGAGGTCCTGTAAAGGTCATGGATACTACTTCCTTATTGTGTAGAAGATGTAAAAAAGAAAAATAACTCAGTAGTTCTCATTTTTTAAATATTGCTCCTTTTTCTCTTCTTTACTAACACTTTTTCAACACCTGCCTTGCTTTGTTAAATTCACCACAGTGAATTGCAGTGACTGGTTGATGGTCAGTAGAAGTAATCATTTTATCAATATAATATGGAATGTCAAAACATTCTGACCACTAATATTGATTTCAAATTTTGGCGCAAGGCCAGCAATTTCAGGGAAGTGGGTAAGTTGATTACATCAACCCCAATGCTCAACAAATACTTATTTTATCAACCCTGAAAGGATGAAAAGCAAAATTGCCCTTGGTAGAATTTGAACTCAAAACATAAAGACAGACAAAATGCCACTAAGTATTTTGCCCAGTATGCTAACAATTCTGCCAACTTACCTCCTTAATTTCTGACCACTAATATTACCAGATGATTCACACACACACAATAAAAATTGAAAAGAAAAAAAAAAAAATTTAAGGAGTAGAACATTTAAAAAGATGCATTTATAGCTCCTTACCTCTCCATAGAAAAAGGGGACCACAGAAAATGCAAGCACAGAAAAGTGAACATTAAAACACTGATGATATCTGTGAAATTTCATTTCATTAGTAAATTACCATGCCTTGTAGGAATTTGCTGTTGCATCAGAAAGATGAAAATAAGTGCTTAATTCTGCAATGGATTAGTGTTCCATTCTGTGAGTACTCTATTCACAGTTACTTAAACATCATGGAAACTAGGACAAATTTTGACCCAGTGTGTTTATAGATTTAAGATCTTTTTAGATAGACTTTACCATGATTTTAAATAAGATCTAATTTTAGTGTTGGCTCTAACATTAGTTGATCTTGTTAACACATTAAACATTTATTACTGTATTTGTTTACATCTGGTTGAAATTCATTTCTTTTTTTCATTTCCACTATTGCTGACATTAGAAATAGTAAGGTTTGTGTGCAGTAATGGTAAAATATACATTTCTTTTTGGTATTTTGTACATTGTGTGAGAAAACCTATCAAATGTACTGTCAAATTTGTTTGTGTCAGTCAGTTAACAAATTCTATATGTGTCATTTTGAAGGGGGAAAAATACATATGATAAAAAAAATTACTCAAATTAGGTGTTATGCTACTAAATGGGTAAGCCAAAAGTTAATAACAATTGTCAAGATAAGATATTTCCAAGACAATTAAATACAGAAGCTAATAAAGTGTTGTAAGAAAGGTTAAAGTCACAAAAATCTTGTGATTCATTATTAGCGAGCATTTCATTTGCTTGGCTATGTGGTTAAGAAGCTTGTTACCCAACCATATGGTTTTGGGTTCAATCCCTGCTGTACAGCACCTTGGGCTGTCTTGTACTATAGCCCTGGGCCAACCGAGTGGATTTGGCAGATGGGAAAGAAGCTGCTGTAAATGTATGTATCTGTATTTATATATGTAATATACATTTTCACATGCACAAGTACACACATATATACAGAGCGAGGTAAACATATATGTGTGTGCCCCTTTATCTTGACACCACATGATAGTTGTAAATGAGCATCACCAACATACTAGCAGTCTCATTTGTTTCCAGCCTTATGTGAAAAATATACATGGCCATGAGGAAATGTTACCTTGCTTGGAAATAAATGAGGTTGGTAACAGGAAAGGCATCCAGCTATAAAAAATTTGTCTCAATGAATTCCATCTAACCTATACTGGCTGGAAAAGTAGATGTTAAAATGACGATGATGATTTCATTACAATCAAAGCCTAAAATGGTTAATGTCTTGTTTTCTTAGAGCCACTTGTGTTCACTGAATTCCTTTGAGATTTAAGTTAGAAAGCAGGAAAGAACAGAGTTTGACAAGTTACTTTGAAAGGTTCATTTAAATCAGGGATCGACAAAGTGGACAATATTGACCCCTTGTGGGGCTATCTAAGGTCAATATAAAGTGACTGAATTTTATTGCTCTTTATCAATTTCATTATTTTCATTAATTTTTTTAAAAATATTTCTTATTAAAAATGCAATATTGACTCAAAAGAACAAAGGAATTATTATTTTTAAATCAAAAATTTTATTTTTTATTAATTATACTTTGTATTTTTGAAATTTACATGATGGGGGTCAATATTTTATCAAGGATTCCATGAGGAGATCAATGATATAGCTTTCCGATCCCTGATTTAAATGAACACAGGCACTCATGAATAAAATTATAACTTCTATTTTTTTTTAATCTAAAGAACCTACTTTCGAAGATTGTTTTGTTTTCAAGATGAATGATACTTCAAGCCATTTACTATTGAAATTCTTCCAAAAGTAGTAGTTAACCTTAAAAGTCTATAACCACTTATTTTCATTATTATTTTTATTTTTAATGGCTACAAATTTTGAGCAAGAGTGACAGCTATATTCTGACTGGCTGTCATTTATATCAAAGCATTTTCTCTTATTCATGCCATACTAATGTTTTATTGCTACTTTCTGCTGATTTCTTTCTATTGATTTTTCCTTCCTCCTTCCAATGCAGAGATATTAAACCAGAGAATGTATTGCTTGATAGAAATGGACACATCAGACTTGCTGATTTTGGTTCTGCTGCAAAAATGTCATCCAAAAATTTGGTATGTCTTTATTTATTTATTTATTTTTTTTTGCAGATGCTCAATAAAGTGGGGTAGTTGTGTAGGGGTTTGTGAGGAAGGGAAGAATAGTGATACAGTAACTGAAAAATGGTGGTGGCACAAAGTATGGTAAAGCAGAGAGTGGAAAGTGACGATGCAGCTGGTAAACATGGTGGTGTTGCAGTTGGGGAAGAGTGGGAGTGCAGTTGGTGAGCGATGATGTTGGTGCAGTTAGTGAAGAATACTGGTAGTAATGATAGTAGTACAGTTAGTGAAAGGTGATGGTGCAGATGGCCATTGTTGCTGTTGTTTATCCTCAGTTCAGCCCTGATTGTGCAGACTGATAACTGAAGTCAATCCAGCTGTGACCATCCCATTTTTTTCCTTTGTGCTGGGAACTCAGGACCACATTATCCAATGTTGTACATTTTGGAGATGCTGGAGTGTGATTGAGGGAGATTTGCTTGCTATTTCGAATAGGGCAAGCAACTACATAGCGGGTTCCCTATGGTACTGATGCAGTTGATGATCTGTGATGATGCATTTTCTAATGAGTGATGGTGCACTTGGTAAAATGATGGGGATACAGTTCAGGAATAATACTGATGCAGTCTGGGCAGTGCCATTTGAGAAAAATGGTTGTGCAGTTGAGGAAAGAATGATGAATGGTAGTAAAATGGTGGAGGTGAAGTGGTGCAGTTGAAGGAGAATAGACATACAGCTGGTACAGTGGTTGGTAAATGATGATGCATTTAGTGTATGGAGGTGGTGCAGTTAACGAAGGTCAGCAGTGGTGGGGGAGAGCAGTAGTTGACACGAGGGAAGACTAATGATGCAGTTGGTGAATGTAGTAGTGGAGTGCAATTGATGATGAGCAATGGAACAGTTGGAGAATGGTGGTCATTACCACTTTTTTCCAAATGTCCCACCTCTGCTACATTCTATAGCCACCTTGATGCACCTTTAACCTCCATCTCTGTCACTGAACTTCACCCTACACACCATCCCCGTACATTTTCATTTATCCTCCTTCCTGAACCACATCTCTCTCACCTCATTTTACTCCCCTCCATTCTGATATTTCTCATTAACCACACTTCCACCCTTGTTCATCACGACATTCACCCCTCCTGTCATCTTTAACCATCTGACACTTATGGAATTATACACCCTTCCCCCTCTTGTTCTCTTGTACTCACTTTCTTGTGCTTTGCGATGACTTGGCATACTATTACCACCCTCTCTATCTTCTTTCTAGCTACTCCTACCTACCCTCATATATGTGGGGTGGTTTTATATCTTCTCTATAGTAAGACACTTGTGCTTGTCCTTCTGTCATAGTTTAGCCTCCCCAACACCTGGTATAGTCACCTCCCCCTCTCAACCCTTCTCACTCAATCAAGGGGACATTTTTCTTGTATGCAAATTACTTGGTGACCTTAAAAGTGGTGGTGTCACAAAAAAAAAAAGCATCTAGTACACCTTGTAAAAGTGGTTTGACATTAAGAACGGCATCCAGCCTTAAAAACCATGCCAAAGCTGACATAGGAGCTTGATGTAGTTATGTGGCTTATCAGACCCTCTCAAGCTGTCCGACACATGCCAACAGGGGTTGGACAAAATAATGGAAATATCTTAAAATTTCAAGCAAATTTATTTTAATATGGTGTAGGACTGCCTTTGGCAGTAATTACAGCTTAAATTCTACAAAGTATGGACTCGTACAAAGTTTGAATTGTTTCCAAAGGAATTTTTGTCCATTCTTCAGCTAAAACAGTCTCCAGTTCTTGTAATGATGATGGTGGAGGATATCAACTCCTTACTTGCTTTTTTAAAATGCACTATAAATATTCAATAATATTGAGATCTGGCCAGATAAGATATTCAACTTCACTAGAATGTTCCTTGTACCATTCACTAACAACTTTAGCTGTGTGAATTGGTGCATTATCATCCTGAAAGATTGCGTTTTCCTCTGGAAACAGTTCCGCAACCATAGGATGAATTTGATCAGGTAAAATGCTTAAATAGTCTTGACTATTAATTCTGCCATGAAGGGAAACCATTGAGCCAGCAGATTTCCAAGATATAGACCCCCCCCCCCATCATCACAGATCCTTCTCCAAGTTTAACAGTTGGAAGAAGGCAATCTGGTTCAAATGCTTCTTTTGGCTGTCTCCACATGTATACTCAGCCGGTGGTTGGAAATAAGGTAAAGCATGACTCGTCCAAGAAAATAACATTCTTCCAGTACTCTAGGGACCAATTCTGTAGGTTTTTACTTTGCAACATTTGTTTTTGAAAGTAGTGGTTTTCTGATTGCAGCCCTCCCATGAAATCTGGCTTTGTGCAGCTCCCAGCGAACAGTTTTTGTGGAAAGTGGATTCTTGAGGTGATCATTAAGCTCTGCAGTAATTTTGGGAGCTGTACTTTTGTGATCCTTTCTAACGATTTGTGTAAGAGTCCGACGGTTCTTACCTGAAAGTTTTGGTTTTCTTCCGGAGTTTTGTTTCAACGAGGAGGTTTTTCCCTCTTTCTCAAAGGCTGTCATTACTTTCAAGACAGTACTTCTTGATATACCAAACATTTCGGTTGTTTTCATCACACTAGTGCCTGCCATACGAGCACCAACAATTTCATCATCATCATCATGAAACGTCCACTTTCCATGCTAGCATGGGTTGGATGATTTGACTGAGGACTGGTGAACCAGATGGCTACACTAGGCTCCAATCTGATTTGGCAGAGTTTCTACAACTGGATGCCCTTCCTAACGCCAACCACTCAATGATTATTGATAAAATTTAAACTAAACTTGGATTCTATGCAGTTAGAAATACACACACTGTCACCCTAAATACATTAGGATTCATTTCATGTTTTTAAATACTTTTATGTTAGATGTTAAGAAGGAATCCAGCTGTAAAAACCATGCCAAAACAGACAGTAGTAGCCTGGTGTAGTCTTCTACTTGACTCGCTCCTATCAAACCATCCAACCCATGCCATTATGGAAGGCAGATGTTAAATGATGATGATGATAAGGTGGATAATACTTCCCAACCACATGGTTTTGAGTTCAGTTTACAATATGGTACCTTGGGCAATTGTCTTCTACTATAGCCATGGATCAACCAAAGCCTTGTGAGTTAATTTGATAGAGTTGGCATTAGGAAAGACACCGAGCTATAGAAATCATGCCAAAACAGACATTAGAGCTCATTGGATCCTGTCAAACTATCCTTCTTGTGCTAGCACATTATGTTCTGAGTTTGAATTCCACTGAGGTCTACTTTCAAGGTCAATAAAAGAAAGCACCAGTCAAGTGCTGGGGTCAATATATTCAAGTGGCCCCTAAAATTGCTAGCCTTGTGCCAAAATCTGAAATAATTAAGTGGTCTGGCAGAATTGTTAGTGCATTGAATAAAATGCTTTGCAACATTTGTTCCAACTTTACATTCTGGGTTCAAATTTTGCTGAGGTTGACTTTTCTTTTCATCCTTTTGGGGTAGATAAAATAAGCATCAGTGAAATACAAGGGTTGATGTAATTGATTAATCCCTTACTCCCAAAATTTCAGGCCTTCTTATAGTAGAAAGGGTTAATATTGAAGGTGGCAGAATTGTTAGCACAGCAGGCAAAATGTTTAGTGGCATTTCATCTGTCTTTATGTTCTGAGTTCAAATTCCGCTGTGGTCGACTTTGCCTTTCATCCTTTTGGGGTCAATAAAAATAAGTACCATGGAGGCAATGACTGAGACCTTTGGCATTGTCGTGCTTGAGAAGAAGACCCATCAAGCCAAGCAAAATCACAGTCATTACAGATAGCAGTGGAACATAAAAAGCACCCCAGTGTCACACAAATGGCACCTGTGTCAGTGGCACGTAAAAGCACCCATTACACTCTCAGAGTGGTTGGCATTAGTAAGAGCATCCAGCTGTAGAAAACCATGCCAAATCAGACTGGAGTCTTGTGCAGCATGCCAGCCCGGTCAAACCATCCAACCTATGCCAGTATGAACAACAGACATTAAATGATGATGATGACCATATGAACACTGGGGGGTTAATGTAATCAACTTACCCCCTCCCCCAGAATTGCTAGCCTTGTAGCAAAATTTGAAATCATTATTCTTGATGAGCTGGCAGAACCATTAGAGTATCAGAAAAATTGCTTTGCAGTATTTCTTTCAGCTTCATACACTCTGAGCTCAAACTCCACCATGGTCAATTTCATCCTTTTAGAGTGGTCAATAAAATATAGTACCTGTCAAATTCTGGAATCGATTCTATCGATTAACCCCACTTCTCAAATTTGTTGGCCTTGAGCTAAGTCAGAAACCTTATGCTTGTTGTTGTTGTTATTATCTCTTGTGAATTTTACACCTACCATCTAAATGATTACTGTCAATTTCTTATATAAATAGAGCTAAACAAATGCACATTTTACTGGTTGTTAATATCTAGCATTTTAGATGCAGCATGATAAATGTGACTGATAAGAGAAAGCCAAACTCTCCTGCCTTGGATAGCAAAATATTTATGTACATTTATGAATATATCTGCTGGGAATACCTATAACATCTGTGTATATAATCTAAAAATTTATGCCGATATTAACAAGAACACCCACTACTGATAGCTTACATTAATCTCAGTAACGTTTGTTTGTTCTCTCAGTTAACCAGTCAAGATTTAATCTAGATACTTTTAATTTTTTTATTTTTAGTTTTTCTTTAAAATGATTTATTTCGTGAATGCCTTTTCAAGTTGCAGAGTGATGGCAATATCTGAGTTCAAAAAAATTCAATCCGTTATAGTTTTCAAATAAAAAGAAATAAAAATAAGATAAAAGAAGAAAATTCCAATTTTAAAGTTAATAGAATGTGATATCAAACAATAAAGCTAATAAAGATGTGACATAATAATAATAATAGTAATAATAATACTAAATGAACAAATGAAATATGGTGCCATTACACAAACAAACATCAATATAAAACCACCTGAGACTAAATGTAATCATTATTTGGAATATAATTGAAAAAAAACTTTCATTATTTGTTTTCTAATATCCAAAAATTTGCCTTTTTCTTTAAACTGAAATCCTTCGTCCTCTAACTGTTGAGTGTTATAATTTTTTAATATTAAATTTTTAAATTTATGAAAAGATAAAAATCCTTAACCTTTCTATAAATATATTTTATGGATACATATATCATCATCAACATCAGTTTACATTCAGTTATGGCTGTGTGATTTAGAAACTTGCTTATAACCATGTTGTCTTGGGTTCAATAGTAGAAGACATCAGGTTGTCGCAGGCTGTACTATAGCCATTGGCTAACCAAAAGCTGAGTGGGTGAAATTGGTTGATGTAAATTGGAAGAAGCCCATTTGCATATATGTGTGTGTGTGTGTGTGTACCCTTGTCTTGACATCACATTGTAGTTGTAAACAAGCATTACTGTCATACAAGTGGTGGTGTTCATTTCCAATTTTCTGTGGAAGCATGTCTGGTCATGGAGAAATATTATCTTGC
Organism: Octopus bimaculoides; assembly: GCF_046866305.1. Lineage (NCBI taxonomy): Eukaryota > Metazoa > Mollusca > Cephalopoda > Octopoda > Octopodidae > Octopus > Octopus bimaculoides. Next base: position 76,548,814 of record NC_142929.1, on the reverse strand, counting down.
TTGGAAACAGCTGAAGGCTGAAGACTATAAAAGTATTTGGGTGTAGAAAATCTGCTTCAACAAATTCCACCTAATGCATGCAAGCATGGAAAAGCAGACACTGACACGATAGTGGTATTGGGTATGGTGCAGATGATGATGATTATATTAAGCTTACAGTTCATTTACATATTGGTAAAAAGTTAGGTGAAGGCTTATGGCCTAGTGGTTAGGGTGTTTCACTCATGATTACAAGATCATGGTTTCAATTCCTGAACCAAGTGATGTGTTATATTCTTGAGTAAAACACTTCATTTCATATTGCTCCAGTTCACTAAGCAGCAGATGAGTGACTCTGCAAGAGACTGGTGTCCTGCTGAGAGGAAAGGTTATATCAGTCACTCATACACAACAGAAACTACATAACCATCCCTTTGAGGCTTAGGACTTGAGACAGTGAAATCCAAGGGTTGATGATAATATAACGGTTGACAGTCAGTAATTACTAAAGTACCAATGGTGTTGACTTTTACTTAATATAATTGGAAATTTGATTTGTTTTTGTTTGTTTTTTTAATCTTTTCCCCTTCATATTTGATTGTAGGTGTCTTCACACATACCAGTTGGTACTCCTGATTATGTTGCACCAGAACTACTAAAGATGAACACAGCTAGTAGTGTGCAGCGATACAGTGTTGAGGTAGACTGGTGGTCATTGGGAGTGTGCGGCTATGAAATGCTTTATGGCGTCACTCCATTCTCCAGCAGCGATAATTCAAAATCTGTGACCTACAACAAAATTATGAATTACCAGGTAATGGAATAATTTTCTTAAATTGTCACAACTCTTTTTCATACATAGAAGTCTACATCACAACTTGTAATCATAGTGTACTCACACTGACATATCTAATAATACACCACTTGTGTTGCTGTTCTATGTTTGTTATTTCATTTTGAGGTTTCCATTTCTTTTTTGTAGAGGAAGGTGAACCTTTTTATTTCTTTTCATGGGTCTGCTTTATTATTATTATTATTATTATTTTAATTATTATTAAGACAGCAAGCTGATGGAATCATTAGTACTCCAGGCAAAATGCTTAGTAGCATGTCATCCGTCTTTATGTTCGGAGTTCAAGTTCTGCCAAAGTCAACTTCACTTTTTATCCTTTTGGGGCCAATGAAATAAGTATCAGTTATGTACTGGTATAAAACTTCAGGCCTTGTGCCTTTAGTAGAAAGGATTGTTGTTGTTGTTCTTCTAGTGCATGCTAATTTAGTTAGCAGGTTTTGAGGTTTGGTGACAAGTTTCCTCAAATCTCAAGAATCTTCCTTAGGATTCTTGCAGGATATAGGATGGTACTTACCTGCAGGTCAACAATGCATGTTTCAATTCCAATCTTTTTCAGTCTTTTAGGTAGCATTTTGGGTGTTGTGCGAATTGCACTAATTCCCACAAGATTAAGTGTTGTCTTGGACTTCCACTGTCTCCTTAGTTCACTGGCTTAATCCTGATATTTTTCAAGTTTTCCAGTTTCTTTGATACTGACTATCAAAAGGAATTTCAAAATCTATGATCTTATATTGTTTTTGTCCTCTATAATCATATCTAGTCTTTTTGGTTCAATAGTAAGGTCAGTCTTTATAGAGAGGTCTCACAAGATCCTGTAATCTTCATTTTCTATATCAGAAAAGTGTTCATATCATGTTTTTGAAGCCACATACTCAGCTAACATTCCAACGCACTCTTTTGCCTACACAATCAATTCTGAGCTTTTGTGCAAGTATGCTGCACTCACTTGAAAGGTGATTAATACTTTCATCTCTTTTCCTGCTGATTCTACATTTGCTGTCTGACTGAGTTTTATTGATCTTTGCCTTTATCATATTGTTCTAATGGCTTATTCTTGAATTACTAAAATCAACATTTCAGTCTCTTTCAAGTTCCCATCTGTCAATCAGAGCCAGCATTCTTTTTCATTCTCGGCTCGTTGAATGAATTGGCCATGTGATTCCCCTTCTTTCCATTTGTTTGTTCTGTTCCTTTTGTTCTTCTATCCATTTTTTGTAGCTTGACTTTTTGTCCATTTCAGAAAGAGACCAGAGTATTTTAATACTGGCATACCCCATGTATTTATGGCTTTAATAATCTTACCTCCATTTAATTTTGTTTCAGCACCTTCCTAATTCTCCTCTTGTACTCTTTAGTGACTTTCTCATTTCTCTTTTCATTATTCTATCGTCTTGCAGCACTCCTAGGTATTTCTATCCCTCATTTTTCCACAGTGATGTAATGATGTTGTCTTGTGGCAATGTTATGCTATCAGAGTTTACCTTCCAGCCTCTTCTTAATTAGCATTGCTCATTTATCTACCCTAAACTGCCTTCCAGTATCTTTACTGAATACTCTCACAGTACGTGGGGTTGGTGATGTTGTTGTTGTTGCTACTGTTGGTTTTAAGGCAGTGAGCTGACAGTTTTATTGTGCCTTTCATCTTTTTGGGATTGATCAAATAGAGTACCCGTCAAGTACTGTGGTTGATGTAATCAACTAAGCCCTTACTGTAAAATCACTGGCCTTGTGTCAAAATTTGACACACTGGACAAAATGCTTAGCAACGTTTCCTGTTTTACATTTTGTGTTCAAGTGCTACCAAGATCAACTTTACCATTCATCCTTTTGGGGTTGATAATATAAGTACTAATAGGATAATGAGATCAATGCAATCAGACCACCCCTCCTCCAGATTGTCAGGCTTTGTGCCTATAGTAGAAAATGTTGTTAATGTCTTCAACTACTTCTGTGAGCAATTCTCAAGATCATCTTCCCCATGCTCCTTAAGGCAGCAAGCTGACAGAATCATTAGAGCATAGGAAAACGCCTCACATATTTTTCCCCACTCTACATTGAGTGGACATTCCCAATCTCTTTCTCTTCTAATGTCCAAACCTGCGCCTGTGCACACACACACAACTTAAAATATCTGAAGAATGTGAATGGGCTCCAAATTTATTCTAAAATGTTGCATAATAAATGGCAGTCATTCACCTAAACATATGGAACATTAATTTGACTTCTCTATTCCTTAATTAAAAATTATTGTCACTCACTCTTTGAGGATTATTATATACCTATTTAATAAACATACCTTGAATCCGTGGAGTGCTCATATAATAAATGGCTGATGTATATCAGTATTTGTGTAGCCTTTACATTGTTATTGAACAAACACTTTACTAGTCAGACCTCTGCATGAAGTACTGCTGAGATGGCCACCCCCAATTTTGTTTATCTCTTTAATGATATGTGTGTGTGTGTGTGGTACAAAAAAAACCTCACAAAAACAAGATGAAGAAAATGCAAACAAACTGGATGTATTAGGTTTAAACTCAGGAAAATTAGAAGTGTCAAGCATATGCTCTTTTATGGAAAAGGCAGGTAAGGAAAGAAATAAAAACTGAAAAGAACAAACATGTCTCATATAGACAGTCATGGCATGCTGTTTTCCATGCTGATATGGGTTGGACAGTTTGACGTGGTCTGCTGAACCAGTAGACTGTGGTAATCTCTACTCTGTTCTTTGACACGGTTTCTATAGTTGCCTTCCTAATGCCAATCTCTTTATAGAGTGTTCCGGGTGTTTTTTATGTGGCACCAGCAACAGTGTGGTCACCAAGTAACTTGCAAGATAAAACTCTTCAATTGAAGCAAGGAGTAATATTGAGGAATGTGACTTTGTGTTGGATGATGAGATTAACACTTTAGCATTCAGATTACTCTGTCAAATGCTATGCTTATTTATTCACATTGTTATGAATTAATCCTGTATTATCTTGTAGCTTCAAGATTTTGATGTAATTATTTATTTTACAATGACATTGTAGGGTAGGTGAGAGAGCTTAGATCTGGCTAGTTTGAACATAAAACAGGTAGAATATTTTGGTCAGATATGGCCAGTTTAAATGCTAGAGGGTTAAATATGACAGTAGGACAAGAATAGTTGTCATTCTGCAGAGGAAATACATGGCTACTCCAGTTGGAAAAGTGAGGATAAAGAGAGGATGGTGGTGGTGAAGATGTGTCGGGATGTAAACTCAAATTACAGGGAGGTGAATATTAGTTACGGGATACAGAGGATTGGACTGGATGAGCGGACAGGTAAATTCATGAGTGCAAAAACAGTAGGAGAAAGTTGGGAGAGGAATGCAGTGAGTTGTGAACATGGGTGGGGGAGAAGGAGTTTGGAAGATGAGTTGTGAGGGAGAGATTCATCAGGGACAGATTGTGTGCAGGGGCATAGACATAAACAACATTCTCAAGCACAGCAAATCATCAAATTATCTCAGTTGAGTGAAGCTCAACATCTGGAGGTCATTTTTCACCACTTACTCCTGTATTTCCCTGGATATCCCACTTCCACAGCTTCTGTCCACATTTTATGATTGGTACTTTATGCAGCTGTCCTCATCTATATGCATCATATGACCAAACCAGCAGTCTTCTCTCTTGCACACTACATCTGATACCAATGGCTGTTATAGACATGGAAACTGAAAGTTTAAAGTCACTATTGACCTGTTTTTGCATAAGAGTTTAATAAACATGCAGTCAACTAAAAGGTATTGCGTAATCCTTTAGTTTGATGTTAAATTGATTTTACATATAACTTGACATAACAAACAATAGTATGTGTTTAACCAATGCCAACATAGAACATGGATTTTAAATGATGATGATATGTCCTTCTCTTCCCAATCTCTCCCTCACATCCAGTCTCATTCTCATGCCCATCTTTTCTTTCTCTCTCCTCATTACCAGTCTTTCCTTCTCACAGATATCCTCTCTTCCTCTCTCAGAGATAGACATCTATGTATCTGTTGCATGTTCTTTCTCTCGCTCTTTCTCTTGATTTCTCACATAGTTTCCTATTTTCATATCATCTTCTTTCACTTATACATTCATTATTTTTATTTTGTCTTTCTCTGAATTCTTTTATTAGACCCTAAACCCTTCAACCTTCCCGCCTCTATAAAGAATTACTTTAACAAGCTTTGATGGATGAAGTTACCAATTGAATTTCAGCTATGTACACAAAAGTCGGACAGTTTACTTAACTGATGTATTGTGGAAATCTGCTCATGTTATGGTCGTTAGTAAATATACTCAGCTGTTATCTTTTGCAAATTGCTGCTTTCTTCATCATATTTATCTAGACCAAGATTTCCAAAACATAGCACTTTTGTTGTGAATGAGTTCTAAAGCTCCTGATTTTCAATAGACATCTTTCATTTATCATTATTTGTCATTTGTTCAATGCTCATTTTTCCAAGCAAGTATGGCTTGGGTAAGAATTGATTTTGTGACAGGATTTTACATTTGGATGCTGTTCCTGTTGCCGATTTTCACCTGTTTATTTTTTTTGGGTGGGGGTAAGGATTTTTATATTCCACAAGTCTTCAATTGCACAGCAACAAAGAATATCGACATCAGCACTACTTCACTCAGTGTCAAACAAAATATCAACAAACACATTTGCACCAGTTTTTGTTTCCTCAATTCACTTACAGAGCATTGGTTGACTCAGTGTGTTAATAGAAAACACTTGCATAAGTTACTATGCAGTGGGACTGAACTCAAAAAGTCATGTGATTGTCAAATGAACTTATCTCTTCAACCTTCTCCGTGTGGTTAAGAAGTTATTTTACTGGTAAATCAAAATAAGTAAAGACTATTCTTCAAGAATTCTTCCAAGAATATCATTGGCAGGGTGTTTTGAAACCAAGGAAGATGACTTGGTACTTGTTAACATTGTTCCTATTTTTTTTTTTTTGTATAGAGTGAAAATGTATCATATCTTGAGGAAAAGATTTTTCCTTGAGAACAGGCAGAGGAAATACTGAAGCACTGTGATGAAGGTTCCTGTGTTGAATGCATTAAATACTATGATGAACATCTTTAGTTTAATTCATTTATTGGCAGTTTTAAGCATGTGAAATATTTGACAGTGTTTTTATCTTCACTGATAAAATTATGTCATGTGAGCTAATGAAAGGGCCTTCATATCTTTAATGGCCATTACAACTAATATAATAAGCGTCAGTTTCAGTAATTAGTCCCTCTCTTAAGTCCGTTTGGAATAATCCTGCCTTCTCTCATGAATGTTAGGCAATCAGGTGGCTAGCTTGTTTCCTTGAGTCATCTGTGTCACAGAACCCTTCATTCTATGTATCATGTACATTGTAACAACCATCGTGATGTTACCTAACATGTCCATTAAAGTTACTAGCCATGATAACAAGATCACTGTTGTCTATTATCATAGAAATGATTTTGTAAATCAATCAGTCTTGATATTGACACATTTACAAAGATTACTGTTGGTGTCATCTTATCAAAAATCTGCCTAAACCTCATTATTTTGCCACATAATCTAACTTTTTCAGTTAGTTAATTCATTTCTTTTCCACAATCACCAGCATTGTTACCTACTCAGAAGATTTGTACCTGTGTACCTTGCTTCTGAGGTGTCTAGCTAAGGTTGCCTTCTATCTTGCCTCTTAAATACAACACACATTTACCCATCTCTACTTCAGCATTTTACAATTTCTCCAGATTTATCTTTCATCTTGACAGCATTGATGATACTAGCCCTAAGGCTTTGCCCCAGACAGGAAAAGGAAAGTTTCTGGTTATGTTGTTTGGTTGTTTAACATTTGGAAAGCAGACAGTTTTCTTGATGGTCAAAGGATTCTTACACACGGTTATAGGATCCAACTTGGATACTCCACTACCATATGTCATGTGCTTTACTAGCATTGTCTATGTTAGCCTTTTCATTGATCTGACTGCTTTGCTTTTAACATATTTTGTTACACAAGGATTGAGTGCAATTTATTGTGCTGCCTATATTAGAGAGGTTATCTGTCAGAGCTGAGGAGCCCTCACTCTGTACATTTTATCATTTTTTAATGTAAAATTAATGCTTTTATAACTGCAACTAGCAGGTCCCACATCTTTTCAATGCAGAATTTTAGATTGCCCTGCCAGCAGCTTGCAGAGTCCATATCTCCTTTGAGGTGTACATCATAAGGTGTTTAACCACCTGTTTGCTTTAGAATTTGGATCATTTAGTTGGAACAAAGCTCTTTACATAATACTAGATAATACTAGATAGGAGAGAGCTGACAGAAAGAAGCTCTGCACATTAAGTAGGTGGATTAGTTAGCAAGATGACATAAAGTCTCATCATTATCAAGATTAGTTTAAGTCATGGGGAATCAAATTTGTGAAGACACAGCTTGTGACCAGAGGGTGTTAGCATCCATTCCTGTGATGAGTTACAGTTTCATATTGTCCCATCATAGAATATATACAATTTGTAACTGTCAAAAGAGACACATCATAATAAAGAGACAGATAATGGTTTTGCTTGCTGAAACATAGTAGTTGCTTCATTGGGATCTTGTTGAGAAAATGATGAATAATATGTCATGTACAGGAGACACCTAAATGAAATTTTCAGTTGAAGCTCAAAAGAGAGAGGAGGGGTAGATATAGAGTGATTGAAGAAATAATACACACACACAGAAATTGCTATACCGACTCATAGACAGAGAGTGAGAGTTGGGGAGAACATTCCTGTAAAGAAACTGTATTTGCTCATTCTCATGTAGAAAGCATATAAAATTTCTAGCAGTCAAGAGAGCTATGCATGTGTGTGTATGAGAGAGGGAGAAAGAGAGAGAATATGTTTATACAGTCACAGTGGGAGCCACTTATTGTAGAGCTGTTTAGATAGCAAAAACTATTCAATAGCATTATCTATGATTATAATGAGTAGCTTCCACTATATATATATATATATATATATATATATATATATATATATATATATATATATGTATATATATATATATATATATATATATATCATCGTCATCTTCATCATCGTTTAACGTCTGCCTTCCATGCTAGCATGAGTGGAACAGACTTCTGTGACTGTTTTCACAGGATTTTTACAGCTGGATGCCCTTCCTAACACCAACCACTCAGCAGAGTGGACTTAGTGCTTTTTATGTAGCACAAGCACAGTTTTGGCAAGGCTTTTACAGCTGGATGCCCTTCCGAACACCAACTACTTTAGTGTGGACTGGTTGCTTTTAAGTGGCACCTGCACTGACAGGGTCACCAAGTACTTGATATATATATACAGAGATAGAGAGAGTGTTTCTACTCTGTGTGTGTGTGTGTGTGTGTGTGTGTGTGTGTGTGTGTGTGTGTGTGTGTGTGTATTTATTTCTGTGTGAGTTAGAGGTTGGGAAACCAACCAACTAAGGGATAGTACCTATCCAATATACTGCTGGTAGTGTGCCCAATTATTTATACCCAAGTGCTGGTTATTGCATGGCAATCTCACAATTGAATGTTATATATGGGCAGGGAGTAAAAAGTGGTTTACCCTTAATTTATACAGCAAATAAGAAAATGGAGAGGATACAAAAATGACACACATCAGCCGGTAGACATTCTAGTAGGTCTATTTATTCCAAAGTATTAGGAGTGGGGAGTAAGCAGACAGCTGGGAGATAAATTGTATGTATGTGTATATATGTATGTGTGTATACACATGCATATTGTATGTGGGTGTGCATTGTTTTACATCTATTTTTCCATGCTAGCATGATTTACATAAGTATATCATTGAGTCATTGTTTTATAATTAGGTGTCCTTCCTGTCACTAACCCCTACCTGTTTTCCAAGTAAAGGATCTCCCATTTTGAAGGCACTGAGTGGACGATTTGTTGGCATCAAAATCTCAACAACACTTGTGGCTTGCAACTATAATAGAGCCCAACACACACACACACATGTTTGTGTATGTGTGTGTGTATGTATGCATTTATGTGTGTTTATCTTCATTATTTTATGCTTATTTCTTCCAACCCACTGCAGAGGCTATCTACAATTGGACCAAAGAGTTTCCTTCTACCTTGTCTTAGCCTCTATTCTTAATGCTTATGAGTTTATTTGATGTGCCCAAACAATATCACTATGAGCGATAGACCATGTATTTCCTTGATTTAGGAGCAGGAGTGTATCTGCCGTTAGCTTCATAGCAGCTGTGTAAAACCTCTAAGTACAAAGATTGGCTTCATTATGTAAGTAAAATAAGGGAATTTTACAGAGGTAACTTTGAAAGGATGATGATAATCCATAGAGCTACATGGTGGTGGGGAGGCAAGGCCATTTAACTGCCAGGTTGGCAGTGGCAGGGCACTTAACCAAATCAAGTAAGACTTTGGTTTGGAGCTGGATACCATTCTGCAAAATAGTTGTTAATTTCTTTAATGTGATAAACCCATTTGCTTCAGTTTGCATAGTATACATACATATTTGTGTACAGATAGTTGAATGGCTAGACAGCCACGCACACACACACACGCACATAAATAGGCACAGGTGTGGCTATGTGGTCTAGTACTCTAAACTCAGCCAACCAAAGCCTTCTGAGTATATTTGGTAGACGGAAATTGAAAGAAGCCCATTGCATGTGTTTGTATATGTTTGTATTTACTTGACATCACCATCATCATCATTTAATGTCCGCTTTCCAGTTGAACAGTTTGACAGGAGCTTGCACCAGACTTCTGTGTCTGTTTGGCAGTTTTTATGACTGGATGCCCTTCCTAATATCAACCACCCAACAGAGTGGACATAGTGCAATAATTGTAATGAGTGTTACTATCATACAAGTGGTGTCATTCATTTTCAATATTCTCTGAAAAATTGTCTGGACATGGGGGAAATATATCCTTGCTTGGAAAGAAGTGAAGGTTACAACAGGAAGGGCATCCTTTGTGCAAGATCTACTGCAATAAACTCCATTCAGCCCATGCAAGCATTGGAAAAGTGAACATTAAAACGATGATTGGATGATGATGACGACGACGGCAACCACGACCACAATGACATTCCTGCATACACACTTACACAATATGAAATGTTGAAGACAAGTTGATTAATTTTACTTTCAGATAGTTTCCATTGAACTACTTACCTTAACAGCAGGCACCTTACTGAATTAAGACAGCATTTGAAATGCTAGAAATGTACATTTAGTGCAGCCATTAATTTACCTCATCTGACATGTCAACAATAATAATAGTTATCTTACAGTTTAAAATGGACATTGACAATACATATTTTATTTGTCTGAAATAAATGGAGAAAGTTTTGTTTTCACTTTTAAGAGTGTTACAACAAAATAATGCAATTATCAAAGCAAATACAGATTTCTGTTGCCTATATCCCACTTGTTGCATAATTTAACAATCCTGCTGCATGTTTAAGCCACTCAAAATATTGTACGTCTTGAAGATTCTAATTTTCTCCAATTGAATAGTTATACATTGGTTTTCAATGGCATTTCTTTTTCTTACCCTTTTTTTCCTTTTTTATTATCTGTTCACAGCATTATCTAAAGTTTCCGTCCAGTGAGATCTCCAAAGACGCTGTAGATTTGCTCCAACACTTGCTGACTGAAGCAAAATACCGTCTTAATTACCAGAGCTTGCTTGTTCATCCATTCTTTGCAACTATGAATTGGCAGAACATACGGAATGGTTAGTTATTTTCTTGTATTTTCTTATTTTCATGTGCATGTATGTGTGTGTCGTCATCATCATCATCATCATCATTTAACGTCCATTGTCCATGCTGGCATGGGTTAGACGGTTTGACTGGGCTGGTACACTGGAAAGCTGTGCCAGGCTCCCATCTGATTTGGCATAGTTTTCTATGGCTAGATGCCCTTCCTAACGACCACCACTTTTATGTGCCACCAGCATGAGTGCCATTTGTGTGACACTGGTACCTGCCACAACTGTGATTTTGCTCGGCTTGATGGGTCTTCTTCTCAAGCACAACATAATGCCAAAGGTCTCAGTCATTGCCTCTATGAGGCCCAATACTCAAAAGGCACTCAGCCACTTGCCTCCATGTGGCCCAACACTCGAATGGAACTCAGCCACTTGCTTACATGAGGCCCAATGCTCAAAAGAAACTTAACATATATTTATGTTAATTTCTGGCCCTTTTACAAAAAGCATCCAACTATAGAAACCATACCAAAACAGACACTGCAGTCCTTGGGCCCATTGGATTCTGTCAAACTGTCCAACCCATGCCAGCATGGAACAAACAACCCTTTTGTTGCCATATTTTGTTAAAATACTCTGTTTGTTTCAATTCATCATCATCATGTCATCAACATTTAACATCTGTTTTCCATGCTGGCTTGGGCAAAATAGCTTTGTAATTATTAAGCTGGTTTTTGGAACATAAATTAACATGAAATTTTGATGGTAGGCTTTAATTTAGATCACTTTGAAGCAGGATGTTTGTATCATAGGACCAAAGGCAGTCTTAGGCACCTTGGTATCAAAACAGTTAAATGATAATAATGATTTTATATATATATATATATATATATATATATATATATATATATATATATATATATATATAAAGTCATAAATGACAGAAATATTGTGATGAAATTTTATTTAACAATAAGAAAATTCTAATATCATGACGAATTGTTTCATAACTTAAAAACATGTGAATGATTTATATTATTATATTTAATAATAAATGAATTACCTACATGTTTGCATTAATGCAAAAAATCCTTCAAAATAATTTGCCTGCTTTTGAATGTTTTTATTTGTTGTTGATTGGCAGAATTATTTGAGTGTCAGAACAAAGTGCTTTGCATTATTACTTCAGGTTCTCTATGTTCTGAGTTCAAATTGCTCTGAGATCAACTTTTACTTCTGTCCTTTCATGATTGAAAAATAAAACAAAATTGGTCAGGAACTGTGGTTATTGTTACAGACTAACCCATACTCTTTAAAATTGCTAGCTTTGTGTCTAAATTAGAAAGTATTTTGTGTTCAAAATCCTGTCTTGTGCCTATGTTAGAAATTATTATTAGTATTCAGGTGGTGAGCTAGCAGAATCATTAGCACACCAAACAAAATGCTTAGTGAGACTTTTTCTGTCTTTATGTTCTGAGTTCAAATTTTGTTGAGGTTGACTTTGCCTTTTATCCTCTCAGGGTCAATAAAATGAGTACCAGATGAGCATTGGGGTCAATGTAACTGACTTAAGCTCTTCCCAAAATTGCTGGCCTTGTGCCAAAATTTGAAACCATTATTATTATTATGATGATTAGGGTGACAAGCTGGCAGAATTGTTAGCATGCCATGCAAAATGCTTAGCGGTATTTCATTCGTCGTTACATTCTGAGTTCAAATGCTGCCAAGGTTGACTTTGCCTTTCATTCTTTCAGGGTTGATAGATTAAGTACCAGTGAAACACTGGGGTCGATGTAATTGACTAGTCCCCTACCCCAGAATTTCAGACCTTGTACCTCTGGTAGAAAGGATTATTATTATTATGATTGTTGATAGTGCTGTTGGTATTGTGGTTGTAGATGGGTATATTTATTAGACTAGTAGACAAAATAACTTGCTATCATTATCATTTTATCATCCACTTTCCCATGCTTGAACAGGTCAGATGGAATTCACTAAAGCAGATTTTCTTTGCTAGGATGCCCTTCATGTCATCAACACTCACTTGTTTCCAAGTAAGGTAATAAATATTTTTCCATGGCCTGGCACGTTTACACAGAAGATTGGACACATAATGACCACTTTGCCTTTCATCTTTACAGAGTCAATTAAAATAAAGTATCTGTCAAGTACTGAGGTTAATGTAATTGATTAACCACCTCCCAAATTGCTGATATTGTGTCAAAATTAAAATGAATTATTAAGGTGATGTGCTGGCAGAATCATTAGCACACCAGGCAAGATGCTTAGCAGCATTTCATATATCTTTACACGTTGGGCAAAATGTTTAGCAGTATTTTCTCTGTCTTTAAGTTCTGAGTTCAAATCCCACTAAGGTTAACTTTACCTTTCATTCTTTTGGGGTTGATAAAATATGTACCAGTTGAGCACTGGGGTTGATGTAATCAACTTACCCTGCTACTCAAACTTGGTGGCCTTGTGCCAAAATTTGAAACCATCATCATCATTATTATTATTTCACACCCAATAAAATTTGAAAGCTAGTGTTGTACAAGTTTCAATATGCTCAAATTCAAAATTCAGTATACATTCAAAATTCTGTCATGATTTCTCTGTATAATCTTGTATTTATTTGGTATGGGGTGTAGGAAATAAAATATGTACTAGTGAAACTGACATTACCAAAAGCTAAAAGTCTCACACCAAATTGGGGTGATACTTAGGCATTCATGGTTTGCAGGCCATTCTGTCAAATATGACTCTGGAGAAGGCAAACTTAATAAACATATTAAATCTGTATAAGTAGTTTCACATCACCTAGTTAACATCTGAAAGAGCAACCGATTACTGAATTTGTTGCATTAGCATCCCCCCCCCAACCTTCATTTAAAATTTATATTGCTATAATAGATTGGTCAGCATGGTGGGTAACAAATGCTTTGTGAGCTGATATAATATATAGAAACTGAAAGAAGACAATCGTGGGTGAGGGGCACGGGTGTGGTTGAGAAGTTTTACTTCCCAACTACATGGTTTCAGGTTCAACCCCACTGCCTGACGCTTTGAGCCTTCTACTATAATCTCAGGCCAATCAAATCTTTGTGAGTAGAATTGGTAGGTGGAAACTGAAAGAAGCTTATTGTGTATGTATGTGTGTGTTTGTATCTCTTTGTCTTGACATTGCAATATAGTTATAAATGTATGTGACTGTCATATAAGCAATGCCATTCATTTCCAATATTTTGCAAAAACCTGTCTGGCTGTGGAGAAATATTACCTTGTTTGGAAGAAGGTAAGGATTGGCAACAAGAAGGGCATCCAGTTGTACAAAATCTGCATCAATAAACTCTTTCTGATCCTTTCAACTTGGAAAAGTGGCTGTTGAAATGATGAAGGTATATATGCACTCATACATATGCACATGTGTGTATATATCTGTGTAAATGTTTACAACCTACACTGAGCTGCCACTGAAAGTGGCTGGAAGAATCATTAGCATGCTGAGCAATGCTTAACTCAGATGAGAATTGACACTGTAATTGGTGTTGGTTTCAAATATTTCCTATTGTTTGGTATTAGTACACACTAAACCATCTTGTATATGCTAAGTCCTCCATCTACTACTCAGTGATAAATGGTCATCCACCCACATTCCTGACACCTCTTCTACGCATCTCACACTTTGAGGGTTAACCCCAACACCTCATTACCACTGAGCTACCAAACTAGTGATGTGTTGATATTTCCTGTCGACTCATCATCTACTAGATCAGTGCTTTTGAATTCCTCTCAGATAGAAAGTCACTTGAAAAACCAGATAAGGATTGATGACAGGAAGAGCATCTGGCCATAAAAATCCTACCTCAATTACATCTTGTCTAAACCATGCTAATATAGCTTAAACTTTAACCCTTTATCAATCAGATGACTGTCAAATGTAATGCCCTTTATTCACATTGTTTTGAATTAATCATGCCTTATCTGTAGCTTTGAAATTTTGATGAAGTGATTGTTTATTTTTAGAATGACATTCTAGGATCTGGCCAGTTTGATCATAAAACAGAATATTTGGGCCAGACATAGTTAGTTTAAATGCTAAAAAGTTAAATGAAATAAATGTATCTGGAGATATTTCTTTCTTCCATCTTTAAGAGGTCCATCAGCAACCTTTGTTTTGTTCGTTTTCATTTTATGAGCAAAGAAGTAGTAGTCTTACTTTTCTTTTTCTAAATTGTACATAAAAATATATTGATTTTCTTATTGCACAGGTAAAGCACCTTTTATCTATTTTGGAACAGAAATACAATTATGTAATGTTTATGTGACTTTATGGATTTGCTTCTCTATGTTCAATACTCCATAAATTGATGTTTGCTGGAAACAAGATTGGAACCCATGGATCAAGCCTAATCATAACCAAGTTGATTTTGTTTTTCTTTTTCATTCCCATTTAAGATCAATAAAATAAGTATTAGTAGTTCCTACTTCACTCGTAACTTTTCAATCACAAAAGGTTGAGTTTTTTGTCACCATTTTCATCGTCATTTAATGTCTTTGTTTCATGCCGGCATGAGTTGGACTGTTTAACAGGATCCTAATGAAACCACTTACAGCACACACACGGTACTTTTTTTAATCATACAACAGGCACTAATGAGATCACTATGCAGCTTGCAAGTCTGGAAACCCTGGGAAGGCAGCCTTATACCAAGAGAAACATGGTAAAGATATGAGAGAAGGGGCCAAAGTAGAACAGATTTCTTGTAGCGGAACTATATAAATACTCAAATTTTAGAAGAGAGGAGGATGATTGGATGAAGCTAGAAAGAGATAAAAATAATGGTGATAAGGTGTTGGGGTTAACCCTCAAAGTGTGGGGTGAGTAGAAATAGGAACAGAGGTACCAGGAGTGTGGGTGGGTGATCATTTATCATTGAGGAGAAGTTTAGTATGTGTTAATGCTGAGTAATAAGAAATATTTGAAGCTGACACCAATTGCATTGTCAACTCTCACCTGAGTTGTCCTCCCTTTTACCATTTTTTATCAACCCTTGAGCAAGGTGATATTTCCCCATGGTCAGACATATTTATGAAGAAAATAGGAAATGAATGACACTGCTTGTGTGATGATGACACTCATTTACAACTGTCACATAATGTCAAAGTAAAGAGACACATACATGCATATACTCACATATATACAAGTAGGCTTCTTTCAGTTTCCATCTACCAAATCCACTCATAAGGTTTTGGTGAGCTTGAAATCATACTAGAAGTCACCACACAGCAGAACTGCACCTGAAACCATGTAGTTGGGAATCAAACTTCTTAACAATATGGCCATAGCTACATAAGAACTAGCTAGCCATCTCTTGATTATTGATGATGATAACACATCAACCACCAACAATACCAACTACAACTATATAGTTTGTGTTTAAAAGCTGAAAACAGCCAGAATTTCCAGGCCTTAATTTTGATATGATAATCCTTAGCCGTAATTTTTTACTTTTCTGCAAGCAAATATATAAAAGAAAGTTAAAAGAAAAATAACAGCATGCTTTCTTTAGTCTTTTTATTCCATTATGTATTTCTTACCAATCTCTAACCGAATAATAATATTAGTTCCAAATATTTTGAGGAAGGGGCTAAGTTGATTCAATCGACCCATGCTGAACTGATACTTACTTTATCGACCCCCAAAGGTTGAAAGGCAAAGTTGACCCTGGCAGCATTTGAACTCAGAATGTAGCAATGGATGAAATGCCGCTAAGCATGATCTGTAATGTTGGCTTCAGTTCAGACTAGAGCCAAACTTGACTGGATGTAGGTAATCTTTCATTGAATATGGAGAAGTCTTGCTGAACGTCAGTACAAAGACAACAGAGATTTCCTTTTGCTTTTCAGGTTCTATCTAATCTGAGCCTGCACAGACGAGTGGGGACAGGGAACTTTTTTTTTAAATATTAAAATAGCTTACAACTACACATATATGGTGATGAAGAATAAAAAAAAAATTGTGGGTAAAACTTGAATGTATGAAATTTTAAAGTGATAATACTATAAGTTGTAATTAACTAGAAGTGCATTAGGCAGCATTGATTGAAAAATAGGTGCATACAATTAGACTTAACATGTTCATGTACACTCAAATGTATACATGAACATTTACACACACATGTATATATAACACATATATCATTTCAAGATTGTACTTGTCCATAGAAGAGACATTTAAACCAGCCATATCCAGCCAAAAGTATTCTGCCTATTCTATGTTCAAACTGGCCAAATCTAGTCTCTCACACCAACCCTACAATGTCATTTTAAAAATTAACAGCTACCTCATCAAAATCTCATAGCTAAAAGATAATGCATGATTAGTTCAAAACAATGTGGATAAAAAAGCATTAATTATGGTAGAATAATATGAACACTAAAGGGTTAATCCTTTTAAAACTAACCCACCTGAAACTGCCCCTAGTTTTCCCTGGTTCTGTGATGCCAACTTCTTGTTTTAAAGTGATCTAAATGAAAACATTCCATCAAAATTTCATATTAAGTTCCAAATACTAGCTTAATAAAGACAGTTTAACAAAATTCTTCATAATTTCAAAATTACTGAAATACTGGCAGTGTTTTTCAACAGAAATATGGTAACAAAAGGGTTAATAACACATAAAACTGATAAATTCAAACTTGAGCAGTGAAAATTTTGACAGCTTGTGAAATAAATTTAAAGTGGATTTTAAGTTTTTGTGTGTTAATAAATGGCTTCTCCACAATGTAGCACTCTCATTGTCATGTTCATTATCAGTCTTTATCATTTCTATTGTAATTTGATACTTTCAGAAAAATCTCCTTTTATACCAAGTGTGAGTAGTTTAGATGATACCTCCAATTTCGATGAATATGAAAGGCTGCCACCACAACCAAAATATGATGACCCTAAATTGCGTCGAGATTTCAGTGGCAAAGACTTGCCTTTTGTTGGTTTCTCTTACTTTGGTTCCACCAAAGATGAATCTACGTGAGTATGAATTGATCTTACTGATTGATTAAAAAAAATTTTTTTTAACAACAGTCCTGAAGTAAAATTGTCATCTAAAATTGATTAGTTATTAATTAAATATGTACTTGTTCTGAGATTACTTATTTATATTCAGAACATACAAAATGTATTTTTATGCATGGAATGACTATTTATACTTAATTTTCTTTTAAGCCTTGTGAATGGATTTGCTAAATGGAAACTGAGAGACTGTCATTATATATGTGCATGTATGTGTTTGATTATCATGTAATAGTAGTAAATGAGTGTCATTGTCATACACACAGTGTCATTTATTTCCAATGTTCTGCAAGAACATGTATGGCCTTGAGAAAGTATTACCTTGGTTGGAAACAGGTGACGGTTAAATACAAGAAGGATATTTGGCTGTAGAAAAATCTGAGTCGATAAACTTCATCCAACTCATGTTAGCATAGAAAAGTGGAATATTAGAATGATGATAATTGTGGTTAGATAATATCTCATCACACACACACACACACACACACACACACACATAATGCAAGCACATTTTCCAAAGCCGTTTTTAACATGTTTTATTTTTTTTGTGTATGTGAAATGAGGGAAGGGAATTTTCAGTTTCCATGCAGTAATTTCTTTTCCTAATCTCTATATATATATTTGTGTGTGTGTGTGTGTGTATCTCCTTCCATTTTTCCTGCTCTCTCACACACACACACACATGCGCACGTGTGCATCTCTCTCATTCATACACACATTATATAATGTGCACATCATACTGACAGTCATGCATATAAATTGTGGAAAGAGAGGTTACAGCAGAAAAAGGAAATGTGCAGTGTAAGCTGAGATCAGTGTGAGAAATAAAACTTTAAATGCTGCTGCTGTTCTTTCAATGAAAATATGATTGCGACCATGTTGCCTGTTTATACTTGCTGCAATAAATGAATGAAAATAAAGAATGGAATAAGACTGTAGTCATAACAGAATAATCTTTGGCAGCAGAGAGATTTTTATTGAAGCGTGAGAAATTTCTTATCTTCCATTCAGTCTTCTTACGTGCTTCCATCAAAAAATATGAAGCAGTTAAATTCTCATTTATTACATTTCTTATTTCTTAAATTTGAATTTGAGCTTGTGTTTTTCCATAACCTTCAATTATCTTCCAATGATAAATCTTATAACTTTCTTATTTGAAAATTCAATGCACTTTTTTTAATCGTTTATGTTTCAAGAATTCATTCATTTTATTATTTTCTTTGGGAGAAAAAATATATTATATTGAGAAATTACATTTGTTACAAAGTAGAATGTATGATTGGTGAGAAATGTGAGATGTTAAAATACATTTATCTGGCGCCATAAAAGCATGGAATATGGATAACATGTTTAAAGTTATGGACACATTGTAGGTAACAATTTCTTATCTAGATAGAGATGAAACATTACCTGTTGTTTCTTTAAAATTTAATGTTTAAAAACATAGATATTCAGTTGTCTTGAAGAAATGGAACATTCCTAATGAATATGGCTACCTTAGTACATATGTTTGTGAGAGTATGTCTAGGAATGGTGGTGTGGTGAAGAAGTTAGCTTCCCAGTCACTTGGTTTTAAGTTCAGTCTCACTACACAGCACCTTAGACAAGTGTCTTCTAGAGTCCTGGGTTGTCCAAAGTTTTGTGAATGGATTTGGTAGACAGAAATAGAAAGTAGTATACATGTGAATGTGTGTGTGTGTGTGTAAAAGAAGATATCTTAATTATTGGATGAGACTATATTTAGCCAGTAAAAGAATACAGTGGTTATGTTGTTAAGAAAGTAGAAAAGTAGACTGCTGGTTTCTGCTAAGCAAGTTTCATTACTTCAGTTTTGTTTAACAGAAAGCATGTTTTAATCCAGCTTCACAGCTAAGTGAAGATTGGCAATAAGCTGTAAAAACCTTTGCTGCCCAAATTATTAATGTTTGTAGAAGCTTACTACACATTCTGGAAAGGAAGATGATTGTATAACTATGGACATATTTCTTCCCTTGCTTCAGTGTGGTTGTCAATTAGTTTCATGTTATCTTGGATGTTGAGTGATAAAGATAAGTATGTATATTACTAAGGTAACAGGGTTTTTCCACTTGAAATTAAATTTTCAGAAATCATTCACTGTGCTTAAGGTAGAACTAATAAAATAATGGCTCCGCAGGAATTTATTCAAAAGTTTTTTTTTTTTTTTTTTTTTTTTGTCCTAGGCATAGATGTGGTTGTGTTAAGAAGCTCAGTTTGAAACTACATGGCTTTGGGTTCAGTCTCACTGCATGGCACCTTAAGCAAGTGTCTTCTACTATATCCCCAGGTCAGCCAATGCTTTGTGAGAGAATTTAGTAGATGGATACTGTGTGGAAGACCATGGTGTGTGTATGTATATATGTGTGAGTTTGTGGTTGGCAAATGAGACCAATAAAATGAATACCAGACATCAAAAAATATAAACACTGGGATCTCTTTTGCCAGACTGCTAAATCATGAAAGTGTATACAAACCACCACCAGGTATCAAGTGGTTGTGGTGGTGGTAGGGGGACAAACGAACACAGTTTCCAACGATCAAATTCATTCACAAGGCACTAATTGACCAAAGTGCTGTTCAGTGAGACTGAACCCCAAACCATAAGAGCTTCTTCACCACACAGTCATGTTTGTTGATTTATTATTTTTTTTCTTTAAACAAGACAAAAACCTTTTCTTCTTGAATTATTTTCAGGGATTCTTCTGGAGTGACATCTGGAGTGACATCTTCTGAGTTTGATGAAAGTTCTGATGATGGTAAACCATCTAACGTAAAGCTGACACTGACTGTAAATGTCAAAGAACACCAGAAGATTGCAGAACGCTGTAATGAGCTGGAGTCTAACGAGAGCCTATTACGTGCAGAACTGGAGGAGCTGAGGCATGTGGTTGACAGAAAGGAGTTAACTATTCAGAGACTGCAGGAGGACAAACTTTCATTGACCAAAGATCTATCAAATTGTGCAGATAAATCAAATGTAGGTTGTAATTTTTTATTGAGATATACTTGCTTCTTGGAGCAGGAGGAGAACATCACCTCCATCACCATGACTACCATCACCACCAACACCTCCACCATCATCTCCACCAACACCTCCACCATCATCGCCACTAACACCTCCACCATCATCGCCACCAACACCTCCACCATCATCGCCACCAACACCTCCACCATCATCACCACCAACACCTCCATCATCGCCGCCATGACCACTACCGCCATTTTTACCACAACCACTGCCACCATTATCATCATCACCACCACAATCATCACCATCACAATCTTTATTTTCTTCACAACACACCCTTTTATTGTTGTTCCTACGATAACTCTTTACTGTGTTGGTTATTGCTATTATTACAATTATCTTCAGCAAGTATAACAGAACCAATGTATCAAGAATCAGTTTATCAGACAGTCTGCTTTGTCATTGAAGCTAAAGGTGAAATATTGAGGTGGAAGGTGTTGACCTTGACATCAATGAAACCTTTGACCGTGTCTGACTCCAGAACACACAACATATACAATAGTTATAAGCAAGGTTGAAAATAAAGACTGTCTTGTTAATAGCCAAGCCCTTTAACCTCACAACCACATAATTATTATAATGTGAAAATATATTATATAATTTGTTAATGTAATTTTGATATGAAACAAAACAACGAAAACATCAGATGATAAAATAACTTGTATATATAGTTGTATATATAGAGTTGTGTTAGTAAAAGTAGATTTATGAAAATCAAGTTTGGATTTTATGTTGCTTGACCTTTGTGAAGGTCAACAGAAAAAGTTGGGATGTCTATATGGCATTGATCTGCTTACTTCTTTACTTTTTGTTTTCTTTTTCCTTCTTCCGCCTTATTTTTCCTCCTCTTCTTCCATCTCTTTCTCCTTATTCCTCCTCTTCTTTGTCCTCTTTTTCCTTGTCCTCCTTTGCTGATTTTTAACAGAAAGGGAAAAAGAGAAGAATGAAGGGGGAAAAAAATATGTGAAGAAGTTACATTGATCAATACCATGTTTGAGTCATCAATATTTAAAATTTTGGCTTTAAGTGTCTGCAATGTTGCATTTAAGAAAGCCTTTAAAATCATCATTTGTCTAGGTGTAGAGCAACTAAATTTAAGTTTTTTATAGGCATGTGTAAATTCTTACATATCATACCAGCATTGCCTTACTAGCACTTGTGCCGGCGGCACGTGAAAAAGTATTCAAGTGAGGTCGTTGCCAGTGCTGCTGGACTGGCTCCTGTGCAGGTAGCATGCATGTAAAAAGCACCATTTGAGCATGGCCGTTGCCAGTACTGCCTAACTGGCCCTCGTGCCAGTGGCACGTAAAAGCACCCAC
The DNA here is from genome assembly GCF_046866305.1 of Octopus bimaculoides. Lineage (NCBI taxonomy): Eukaryota > Metazoa > Mollusca > Cephalopoda > Octopoda > Octopodidae > Octopus > Octopus bimaculoides. The sequence goes on along the minus strand of NC_142929.1, from coordinate 76,526,798 downwards.
TACATTCTCAGAGTGGTTGGCGTTAGGAAGGGCATCCAGCTGTAGAAACTCTGCCAGATCAGATTGGAGCCTGGTGCAGCCATCTGGTTCACCAGTCCTCAAATCGTCCAACCCATGCCAGTATGGAAAGCGGACGTTAGACGATGATGATGATGATGATATATAGTGTATGCATTTACCTAATGTTTGTTCACTTCTGTGTAACTATACAGGCCAATTTGATCTGCTAGGTCTTATATATTTTATTTCGCTTAATTCTTTACAGGTTCTTGCTAAACGGTTGGAACAAGAAATAGAGGCCAAAGACCGGGTGCATAAGCAAGGCCTTAGTATATTAAATGACATCAATAAATTCAACAGTGAAGCCGAAGACATCAAATGTGCAATCACCCAGTAAGTAGTGTAATACATAATCAATTTCTTCTAACATGTAGAGTCGTATACAGAATTGTAATCCTATCCTCCAGTGGTTGATATGATTGGTAGTGATCAATACACCAAGAATGTTTAGTTTTTATAACCGTCCAGATTCATTGAATTATCTGGTGTTGGAGAGATCAGCTGTTTTATATTTGACTTATTTACTCTATTTCATATTCTGTAGTTCACTCAACAATATTGTTTTGTTTTTTATGTGTATATATATATATATATATATATATATATGTGTGTGTGTGTGTGTGTGTGTGTGTATAGCAACCTCATTTCCTTTCAGAAGTTTGTTGGGAATCACCAATATAAACTCAATTTGTTAGTGAATCCTCTCATCTAGAACAACTCTGGTTGTGAAATAAATGTATTTTTGGAGCAGATCCATTCATTGCTTCTATCACTGGTAAATATTTATATAGCAGTAATTATTTTGAAGTGCAGAGCAAACCTTCACTTATAAAACTTATAATGTAGAAAGAACCAAAGGAAGTAGATGTGTTGTTGGTACCAATAAACTGGACAGTTTCAGGTTCTGTCTCACAGAGTGAAAAGTGAGTGACAGAACGTTAGAGATGAGAATTAGAGGTTCTGTGACAGAGAGGGAGAGAGTGTTTTTGTGTCTCATTGTCTTGACATTGTGTGGAATGAGTGTCACTGTCGTACAAACAATGTCAGTCATTTCCAATATTCTGCATAAACATGTCTGGCCATGGAGGAAACATGATCTCACTTGGAAACATGTAAGAGTTAATAGGAAAGGCATCTGGCTATTGCATATCTGCCTCAAAATAAACTCCATCCAGCCCATGTAAGTATGGAAAAGTGGACATTAAAACAATGATGATGAGAATGACATAACTATTATCATTATCAACATGGAAAAATGCGAGCATGAAAAAGTCATATTCTTAAGATTATAAACCTGGAAAAGTACAGGACAAGTTATTACACCTGTAAAAGTATAGGACAAGCTATTACTTCTAGTAAAGTAAAGAATAAGAAACTTTTTACTTAAAATATTGCAGCAAAGAATGCCAGTTCTTCTAATTTATCCCTCTTTACAGCTCTCATCTTTTAAATTTATTGTACAAAACTGTTCAGTTAATTTGTAAGTTTGTCTAATTAGTCACTTTTTTCTGTATTTAAGGTAGTAAATTAGCCAAATTCTACTTAAATAAGTATAGTGTTATTTGTAAACTATAATAAAATAAGTTTTGATATTCAAATTTTAATTTTAGCTGCAATATTTTAAGTAAAAAGTTTCTTATTCTTTACTTTACTAGAAATAATAGCTTGTCCTATACTTTTACAAGTGTAATAACTTGTTCTGTACTTTTCTAGGTTTATAATCTTAAGAATATGACTTTTCATGCTTGCATTTTTCCATGTAATCCATGATTTTTCCAGGCATCGCTGTTATAAGATAATTAATAATGTGTAAATTAATAATTTAAGATTTTACCTTATAAAATACTGAAGGATAATATTTCAATTTTTCCATGTAAGTGATGATAATATTTCAGTTTTTTTCATGTTTAATTTGAATATATGTTGTGATTGAATTATTTGATATTACCCAGCCACACCAAATTAATGGCAGGGATTTTTACCATGTTGTTGGTTGCACCAAGGCTCACGAAAAGTTACAAACAGCAAGACCCCAAAACTATCAGTTACCAGGCTCGCCTTAAGTAACCTAATTTTGCAATATTAGAAGGTCACAGGAATTCATTCAACGAAAAAAAAAATTTCCAATGATTTCCAAACCAAAATAAGGGATTTGCAGCATATTAGGAGGTCAGGGTACTTGATTCAACGCAAAAAATCAAATTTTTTTTTTTTTTTTTTCTTAGTGAAAATTGTGCAGGTGTTACTGAAAATGTATCATCAAAGACATTTCAGCCTTCAGCAAACCGTCTTTTTAGGGATAAACTAGGACATTACATACAGTGGGCATGTGATTTAGGTAGGAGGATACTTTGGCTGCTATTTTTTAGTGTCGAGCAACTAGGTAGAGGCTCTTTCATTGGTTCGATTGTGTGATGAGATTTTGTTTTACCTTGGTGGAATTTGAACTCAGAACGTAAAAATAGATGAAATACTGCTTCTAAAAATTTTGTCAAAAACGGTAAGAATAAACCCTGTTCTTTGTGACATATTCTACCAGTATGGGAAGTCTGAAAGTGCTTAGTTAAAAAAAATGTATTAAATAATCTGTACGTCAAAGTTGACCTCGGCGAAATTTGTACTCAAAACATAAAGACAGACGAAATACCGCTAAGCATTTCGCCCGGCACGCTAACGTTTCTGCCAGCTCGCCACCTTAGAAAGTAAACATTCATTTTAGAAATATATTCCTTATTCTTATTGCTTAAGCGTTACTTCTTACAAAATTTAATGTCAGGAAGTAACATTTTACATCATAACTGTTTTTCTACTAATTTTTGTTCAATGCGACTAATGATTCTGAATTCCTCATGCATTTTTCTATCATATAAGCCTAAGAAAAGTATACTTTTAATTTAAAATTTAAAAAATCATGTTAATTGAAGATTAATATCTGCCTTACTGCCCCCCTTGAGGTTGTAGATATTTTGATGTAACTTTTTTTCTACTGAACCAAATCTCAAACTATTTATGCCAGAGTATAGCTCTTTAAAACTAAAGAGGACACTATACCATAATGTCCTCTTTAAAACTATTAACAGTTTGTAATTTAGTTGAGAACTGAATTAGTGGTGAAGCTTGGAAGCTGCTGTGATTGATGAAATGGTGAACTTTAGAATATATACAACCACTACCGTGGTTGAATGATTAATGTTTAAGTAGTGAGCTGAGTGAATCACCAGCACATTGGACAACGTGCTTAGCAACATTTTCTCAGTTTTTTAATGTTTTGAGTTCCACTCCAACTGAGGTCAACTTTACCTTTTGTCCTTTTGGGATCAATAAAATATAGAACAAGTATTAGGTTTAATATAATTGTCATGCCGTCTCCTCTCGAAATTGCTGGCCTTGTGCCAAAATTAGAGCAAATTATTATTATTATTATTATTAAAATAAATACCAGTTGAGTACTGGTTCAATGCAATTAACTTCCCCCTCCCTGAAATTGCTGGCCTTGTGCTAAAATTTGAAATCACTATTATTATTATTAGTGGTAGTAATAGCAGCAGCTGTTGTTGTTGTACTTTTCTGAACGGTTGAAGTGAGTAGTGCATATAATGAAATGTAATTTCCTAATGTAAACTAAGTAGCTGTGAATTAAAGACAAGTGAAATAGGCTGGGATGTTAGATGAAGATAGTTTTACTTAATCCTTTAATCTCTATGACGTATTTTTCATCCACCTTTGCAACCCTAACCCAAATCCAATTGATAGTATGTGCTGACTACTCCTTGTACTCTCTGCTCACCAGTGTTTCGTTATTATCAAAATTTCTCTATAATCTATATATTAATATGCTAAGGCTGTATGCATTACACTGTGATGTGGTTAGCTGAAGGGAGAGGTGAAGAGCAAGAGAAGGAGAGAGAGAGAAGTGTTAACAATGTGAGGTAGGAAGAAAGTATCAGGTCATCCCATAAGTTCTGTCCAATTTTACCTTTTTTAAAATTGAATGAAATTTAATAGTATTTTAGAATGTCTAGCGGAATTTAAAATTATTTTTATGCATTTGTGTACATTTAAACTAATTAAATATTATTTTACAGAATAATAGAATTAAAATTTCTTTGATTAAAACCCTTTCTAACATGGAAGTATCCAAAGAGCATTTGAGTACAAAAAAGGAAACTCTGCAGCTGAAGCAACTTGAAACATACACTCAGTTTATGGGAAAGAATGCTTGAATGAAAGAACTTGCAGAAGATGGTTTACAAAATTCAGAAGTGGAGATTTCAGCCTTGAAGATGGAAGATCGAACAAGACGTCCAGTTGAGTTTGATGATAAGCTCCTTGAGGTATTACTTGAAGAAAATCCTGCATTATCAGTTGAAGAATTGGCAATAAAGCTTAGTTCAAACCATACAACTGTTCATTGTCATCTTCAACAACTTGGAAAGGTTCCTAAACTTGGAAAATGGGTGCTTCATGAATTGTCTGATAGCAACCGCAAATCCCGAGTTGACATCTGCTCTTCTCTCCATTCTAGCGAACTCATTTCACCCTTTTTGGGTAGACTTGTGACTGGTGACGAAAAATGGATCTTCTATCGAAATGTTAAATGTCGTAAACAGTGGCTTGGTAAAAGGGTAAGAGCTCAACCACAACCGAGAAGGGAACTTTATGGGAAAAAAGGTACTTTCTCTCTATCTGGTGGGATTGCAAAAGAGTAATTCACTTTGAATTGTTACCACCTATTACAGCAATCAGTGTTCAAGTCTACTGTCAGCAATCAGAGCATTTGGACCAAGCTTTGAAGAAAAAAAGACCCACTTTAGTGAATAGAAAAAGAGTGATGTTTCATCAGGACAATGCACGACCCTACACTGCAAAGATCACATCACAGAAGATTGAAGAGCTTAGTTGGGAAAAAAATTCCTCATCCACCTTATTCTCCTGACCTTGCTCCTTCAGACTACCATTTGTTTCATAGTTTACAGAATCATTTGGGGGATATAACTTTCGCAAGCCAGGAGGTCAAAACTGACATTTCAAAGTTCTTTGCTTTGAAACCAAAAGAGTTTTACATTGATGGGATTAAAAAGCTTGTAAATAGATGGAAGGAAGTCATAGATAATCAGGGAAAGTACATTGATGATTAAATTCGAATAAAACATAACATTTGATCACTTGTTTTCTTTATTCAAAATTCGGACAGAACTTATGGGATGACCTGATAATAGTTATTACACTAAGATGTTGTCAAGTGGTTAGTTCAAGGGAAGAATGAAAAAAGAGAGTGTTAGTGCTGAGAGGTAAGAGAAAGGTATTGCTATTACATTGTGTGGTTAATTAGTTGAAGAAAGAAGTAGAAAGAGGGATATAAACATGGTAAGTGCAGGGGCATATAGTATAGTTAAAGTGAGAGGCAAAGAGAGAGAATCTGTGTGAGTGAGTGTTGACTGAAAGGAATGCAGATGTAGAAAGCAGTGGCATGATTTTAAACGTTGCATAATATAGTGACAGGCAATAAAAATAAAGTTTAGTTGTCACAGGTTTTAATATTCAACCACTTCTATCTCTTCAACTCATCAATGTATCTATGTGGATAGATAGATTCATTGGCAGATAGAAGATAGAAAGACTGATGGCTAGATATATTGAAACCTAGTTAAAGAAAAGTTAAATGATCTTAGCAAATAGCTGTGTGGATGTTACTTTTACCTTTTTATGTGTAGCAGCCCAGTTCCTGAAGCCATGCTGGAGCACCACAATTATTTAGTTTCTTTTTTTTTTTTTAGTTATTTGGTTTAAATGTTTGTCGATATTGTTAGAGTAGATCAATACATACATCAACAGAAATATAAGTAGAATATGATGGACAGACAGACCCTTCAATGCTGCCTATATGGATTTTTACATCTTCTCAAGAATCAAATTGTTTTTTTAAAAATGTGCATTTTTATCATACAATTTTCAAAATAACCAAGCATGACCTGGTAACTTGTACTATACTTTTATTAGTTGTTTTGTGTCCATGTAGTCAGAAGCAGACATAGGCACCCTCTTAGCCCTCCCACTCTAGACCTAGTGGAACATCAAGGATGTAACAGCTGGAGAGAGTGAGCTCCACTGGCATTTAGCTGAGTAAACTAGTACAATAAAATAGTTCAACCTGGTCCTGGAATCAAACCCACAACTTTACACTCATGAGCTAAACATCCTAACCACTAGGCCATATGCCTATAATTTCCATTAATAAATAAACAAATATTTTTTAAGATGCTGTGAAAGTAGTTTTGTTGGCTTGAAAATATAATGAATACTTTGTTGATATAATATGAAATTTTAAGTAAAATGTAATGCAAACTAAATAAATAATAATTTTTTTTTAAATTGGCAATATAAAATTTGAACAGATACATCAGACAAGGAATCAAAATCTTAATGTTAATAAAATTTAAGAATTTATTTCTCATAAATATCGGATAAATTGGCCATGTGATACAGTTATTTGTTTATGTAAATTTCTTCCACTTTATTGTAATTTTTCATTCTGTTGACACCAGAAATACTAATGTCTGTCTCATTTAGAGTCAAATTGAAACATTTTTCTCTCAGTATATGAAATATTCAGATGCAAGTGTAGCTGTGTAGTTAAGAAGCATGCTTCCCAACCTTGTGATCTTGGTTCAGTTCCACTACATAGTACCTTGGGCAAGTTTTTTCTACAATAACTCTGGGTTAGCTTCAGAAACAAACAAAAGCCATTAGCTTCACTTAAACATTTATTTGCAATAGTGTGTCAAATTTTTTTGTCTGTGAACAGGTCACCATATTACAAATATATTTTTAAATGAAGTTAATTCTTTGTGTGTTTCTGAATGGCTAACCTGTGTCTTCCATGCTATAATTGCTTTAGTTTCAGCACACAATATCAGATCAAAACATTTGCTATGCAAGTACACTTCCATAATATACACACACACACACACAAAGAACTTCTTGAAATTGTTTTTTAGAGCTTGCTGCATAGTATGTTTTTTCAGAAAATAAAGGTGAGGAAATCATCTTCTAAAGTTAAAATTGCATGTCAAAAGTTAATACCAACATGCCAAGGACCAACCTGGAGGCAACCTGGGTCAACTTGACGGCAACCTGGGTCAACTTGACTTCCGCATTTTATCCAAGCACCCAAAGGACCCAACACTCAGACAAATACAGGAGTGCATGCTCATAAATGAAACATCCCCAGTACTAAATAGTAAATATATGTAATAGGTATCATACCCTCATACCTACAGTTTATATTTATATACAGGTAGAATAGTTAGTGGGCTGTTATGTAGATGTGTATGTGCGTGTGTGTATATGTATATGCACATGTATGTAGGTAAATGGATATGAATGTAAACAGATAGACATACAGACAGATAGGTACATAGGTAATATGAACAGACAAGTACACATACATGTGCAAATGAAGACTGAAACATGTAACCATATACACACACTTCACTTCACACAAGGACACATATGGAGACACACATCCACACACACAGTACATAGTCGCAAAAACCCATACACAGACACACTCAGACATGCACTCACACACAAATGCATGAATATGCAGAATACATACATATACATACACACATACATACTTATATACATGTGCACACTCAGACATACATGCATACATATTTGCATACATACATATGCGTACACACACATGCGCACAAACAAACAAAAAGAACGCAGCTCAGATAACGGATAGTCAACAACTATTGAAAAGGTTGCAAGACACAATGAAAATTTTAGGGAAAATAAATAAAGTCCTGGGGTCAATTTCTTCGACTAAAGGCAGTGATCCAGCATGGCCACAGTCAAATGACTGAAACGAGTAAAAGAGTTTAATGAGTGGAAATTTTACCAGTGAGTGTGTTAATAATAAGGCACTAAAAAAGAATGACTCTCCCCAGACACAGCAAATTATGAAATGTTTTTTGATTGATCAATATAAGAAGTTTTAATAGTAATTAAATATACAAATAAATCGGCAGTTATTAGAGCATTGGATACATTGTCTTATGGCATTTGTTTAAGTGTTTTGTGCTCCAAGTTTGAATCCCACCAAAGTCACCATTGCCTGCCTTTTCATCCCTTTAGGGTAAGTTAAAACAGTATTAATTTAGTTTAAGTAGACTCACAGAACTGTTAGAGAGATGTGCAAGATACCTTGTGGTATCTGTTCTGGTTTGTTGTGTTCTGACGGTAATTCCTGTGATGACACTGGTGCCAGGCTCTACCAGCCCAAGTCAGTGTCCTTCCCTTTGGATAAACATTGGTGGAGATTCAAGAAACTGCCAATCTTCCTGTAAAATTCTTGCCCAATTTACATGTGCAGATGCAGAGCCAACTTTGAGAGAGGCTATATATAAAGCAATAAAACAGTTTTATGAAGAAAGATTCAGTCTCGAGTTATCTTGGTAGGTTGCTCTGTAGAGGCTAATCTTGGGATCAGCTGTTTTGTTCAAGATATCTTGAAGATTATAATACGTCAGTAGTAGTAGTAGAGGTTGAACTCTAAACTTTTAGCTTAGTTGTTCACCTCTGAACTAGTTTGTTATGTGTGTAGGAGAGCAGTCTGGGTATGTTGTATCTTCTCATTGCCCGTTTTTTTTAGAAGAAACAAAATTTTTATGGTTTAGCCAGAAGAAAGGGGTAATGCTATTGACCATTATCAAGCTCTCCAAGACTGGTAAGACTGACAAGATTGATTGAGGTTTAACTTGGATATGTGCATGTCAACAGTTGAGGAAAAACTGTAGACAGGAATTGAATTTCATAGAGTTTGTGTTTTGGGAAGTAAGGACTGGTCTCTGATTAAAACCAGGAGAAGTGAGTAGACTTGGATTAAGGGAGAATGCAATTAGCTAGCTTTGATATGCAGAGGCCATTATAGTTGTTGGAAAGGTGGAGAGAAGAGACATGATGTCTGTAGACTAAGGAATGAGGTATGTTGGTGTTGAGCCTTTCTCAATTATCTGACTGGTCTTCTTTTGATTGCAGTCTAAGAGGTTAGTAGATGTAGCAATGCGGCAATAGCAGTGTTTCATCAGAGAATTAACAACTGTTTGCAGCTCAAGTGTTTTCTGACTCTGAAGAAGGAGACTAGTCTTGTTGAAGCAGTTTTGGGTTATATATGAGGTTGTCAGAAGAAATTGTGAATGATTGTAAAATCTAGCATTTGTTGCAACTTTAAAAGTTAATAAATTGTTTGTACACAAGTGTTGTTGTTAGTGTTGGACATGTGGATCCTCTTAGTACTCTCAATGTTTATGCTCTGCTTTCTCTAAGATGTTTGTAAGCTGTGAATATTGAAGTTGTTGCAATTCCAGGTGTTTTTGTCATTTGTATGTGCAGTGTGCTTATATTGATGTCTAATGGCTTTGTAAATAAATTCTGGATCAGCTACAACAACTGAAGATGCATATATTGAGTGTGTGTCTAAATTATCATCTTCAGTTTTACATCTGTTTCTATGCTTGCATTATTTGGATAATTCCTTTCCAACACAGCAACTTGTCAGTTGTGTTCCTATGTCATCTCCTTCGTCAGGTTCAACATCTTGGGATCAGCTTTTAGTACTTCTGTCCATATTTTCTTTGATTTTCCTCTTCCAGTTTCATTCCACTTAGATCATTCTCCTCACACTGTATAGATGTAAAGCATAATGTATGAAACTCTCAGCTCTTGAGTCTCTTTTGTAACTTTTCGGCCAATTAAAATGTGCGTGTGTTATTGAGATATATTAATGTTTTAATAACTTTCAGTGCAAAATTGGATGAGCTGAAGCAAGTAATTAAAGTGCTGGAAGGCCAAAATTCTGCGATGGTGAAGCAGCTGTTCAATAAAGATCGAACATTGATTGAATGTCAAAAACATTTGTTGAGCACTCAAGAGCAGTTGGAGAAAGCCAAAGACAGATTAGAAAAGGTAATTGGCTACTTTATATTCACTTTGGAAATTTAAATTTCCTTTTAGTTATGATCTTATTTATTCCTCATCTTATCTAATGAACTAACAACAAGTTTTATTATTCCTTATTCTCTATTTAAAAAGTTTTTTTGTTTATTTTGCATGTGGTTTTCTCATTCTCAAGCATGACTTTACATCAAATGATAAAAATTTTTAGCTTCTCTTTCTCTCTACATTAAACAGATATTTTTCTAAGACAAACAAATCACAAATCCCTTCAAGTAGATGTCTCTGCTCAATCTGTAGAAAAGGTGTAAGTAGAAACTCCATAAGATGTATCCAGTGTAAGCTATGGACACATAAGAGGTGCAGCAATATCAAAGGAACGTAAACTGGGGAGATAGTTTTGTGTGTGGCAGATGCACAGTGGCAATAAACTCCAAAGATGTACAGAAAACAGATTCCATCACATGCCAGGGGGAAAATGATAGCTTCCATTACCTTCCTGACCAAGTCAGTAGCAGCGGATGCTCTCAGAGCCTAGCTGCTAGAATAAGAGTAGCCTGGGCAAAGTTCAGAGACCTCCTTCCTCTTCTGGTAACAAAGGGTGAAAGGTGGACTGTATAATGCATGTGTGTGAACAGCCATGTTACACAGCAGTGAAACATGGGCTGAGGACATGCGTAGGCTTGAAAGAAATGAAGCTAGTATGCTCCGCTGGAACTGTAATGTCAGTGTGCATACATGACAGAGTGTAAGTGCCCTGAGAGAAAAGTTGAACATAAGAAGCATCAGATGTGGTGTGCATGAGAGACAACTGTGCTGGTATGGTCATGTGTTGCGTATAGATGAGGACACCTGTGTGAAGAAGTGTCACACCGTAGTAGTGGAGAGAACCTGTGGAAGAGGTAGACCCAGGAAGACATGGAATGAGGTGGTGAAGCACAACCTTCAAACGTTGGGCCTCAAAGAAGCAATGACAAGCGACAGACTTTTGGATATATGCTGTGTTTGAGAAGACCTGGCAAGCCAAGTGAGATCATAGCCATAACTGATGTCAGTGTCACATAACCAGCCCATTTAAAAGTACCCTTCAATCGTTGGGCAATATGCTGTGCTTGAGAAGACCTGTTGAGTTAAGTGAGATTATTGTCATGGCCGATGCCAGTGGCACGTAAAAATCACCATTCAAGCATGGCCAATGCCAGTAGCACGTAAAATGTACCCACTATGCTCTAGGAGTGGTTGGCATTAGGAAGGGCATCCAGCTGTAGAAACCTTGCCAGATCAGATTGGAGTTTGGTGCAGCCTCCTGGCTTGCCAGTCCTCAGTCAAACTGTCCAACTCAGGCCAGCATGGAAAGCGAATGTTAAACGATGATGATGATGATGATAATTTAGATACTTTGACAATTTAGATCTATTTCCTTATGGCCAGGGTTGGCAAAGTGTTCAGTATTTACCCCTTCTGTCCACATGGCTATCCGATGGGGTCAATAAACATCTGCAATGATTTTGAGCATTAAGAACAAACTGTCTTTTTCATATGAAAAAAAATTTGATTTTAAAAAAGCTCATCTGAAATACAATGTGGAAATTCAAAATACTTTAGCAGGTTTATGCATTGTTGACATACACCTAATAAATATATAGCTCCAGCTGATGCATTGGCAAGTTAATTAAGGACATGCATACACTTGTCCTTACTGGCTAAATCTGAAAAATTTCCTTCCGAAAATTGATGTAATAACTAGTACAAGGGGATACCCAAAAGAAACTGGAATTTTGCATTATTTTATTCACTTAGTTTCACATGTTTACACTTTTATTACCTTCAAAGTATTCTCCTTTTGAAGCAATGCATTGGTCCACACACATGTTCCACTGTTTGAAGCAGTGCTAGATCTTTTGAGAAGTGACACCTTTGTTGATTTTATTCTTCACTTATTCCACATTTGCAAATTCTGTAGCACCAGCTTTCATCACCTGTGATGACATTTGAAAAAAGGTCTGGATCAACTTCCAACTATTCTTTCAGTTCATGACACACATTCAGTTGTGACTGCTTTTGATCTTCTGTGAGCAAACGAGGCACAAATTTTGCTGCAACTCTTTTCATTTGCAATTCCTTGCTCAAAATTCGTTGGCAAGAGCTCCAGAACACCAGTCATATCAACAAGTTCATCAATTGTTCAGTGACAGCCCTCCAAGATCAGTTCATGAATTTCCAAGATGCTTTCATTCATTTGAGAGGTTGACGGTCGTCTTGAATGAGGTTGGTCTTTGAGCAACAAGTGACCATTCCTAAGGCTTGGAAATCACTTGTAAACTTGTGTCTTGCTCATGGCAGCATCCTTGTAAGCTGTCTGAAGTATGCTATTCCCTCATTTCAGCTATTGCAAAAATTGACAAACTGGGAAAAGCACTGCAAAACAAAAACAAACCACATGCCAGTACAACTTCACTCAACACCACTGCTCAGTAGACTGATGATTGTGGCTCACATCAAGTGGCTTCTAGCAGCAGAAGCCTGAACTACAATGTGATTTCCCCACAGAGAATGTTTCCAGTTACTTTTGGGTACCTCCTCATATTCACCAAACACATATTTCACATTAAATATTACAACTACGTCAGTATAGTACTCCTGATTTTTTAATGTTCTTTATCAAGGCGCAAAACAATGAAAGAATTATTGTTTTTATATCAAGAAATTTTTATGAATTACACTTTTTTTTAATTTCATTTTAGAAATTTACATAATGGTATGGTCAAAGGTTATTAATGATTCCATAGAAGTGTCAATGACATGAGGGATTTGTCAACCCCTGCCTTTGGCATGTTTTCCATGGATTACCAAACCATAGATGCTTTTCCTTTTCATTTTATATTTTCTGATTCAAAGATCACCATTTAGGTACACACAATTATAGACCTCTGCCATTGTAGTAGACCACTTTTTTATTATAAGGCACAGATGTGATTGTGTGGTTGAGAAGCTTGCTTTCCAACCACTTCATTTTGAATTCAATCCCTCTGAATGGCACCTTAGGCAAGTGTCTTCTATTATATCCTCAGCTGACCAAAGTTACCTGAGTGAATTTGGTAGACAGGAACCGAAAGAAAACTGTCTTGTGTATGTGTGTGAGTTGGTGTTCCTTTGTCTTGACATCACGATTGTTGTCAACAAGTGTCACTGTCATACAAGTAGTGTCCCTAGTTTTCAAGCTTCTGTGAAAACATGTCCAGCTACAGGAAAAAATACCCTATTTTGAAACAAGTGAGGGTCAGTGAAAGGAAAGACATCTGGCTTTGGAAAATCTGCCTTAACTGTGTCCAACCCATACAAGTATGGAAAAATGGATGTTAGAACAATGATGATGAAAAGGAAAATTGGAATAGCTGTTGACAGTAGGCAATGAGAAAATGCCTCTTCTTGATTACACATCTTCAGGCTTTCAGAATTATAAAACACCAAACCTATGTAAATGTATGTATTTATACATGCATGCATGCAAGCAAGCATATGTATGGAAAAGAATGCATGTGGTATTTGTGGGTTTACATTCACGTGTATGCTTGGTTTTGTGCTACCTTCATAGCAGCATTTTCACACCAATACCAAAGCTGACAGCAAACCAACTTATTTGCAAACAGTGTGTATGAATGAAGTGAAGCTGAAATCTCTTATACATATTCATGAAGCTAGATAACAGTTTTTCTCTCTCTTGTACCTTTTCCTTTTCCTGCCTCCCCTCCCCATTTTCTTTCAAACTATTTTTATTTTTTTATTTTTTTTTCCAGTTTCTTGTTAGTCTCTGGCACCATTATATATATGTTGGTGATCATTTAAACTTCATTCTCAGTCTTTGGCTCCTACTACAGACAAAATGTCAAGCTTTTAAAAAATAAAGGGATATAAATAAGTAGAGACAATCATTTAACATTCTTAGTTTTTTTGTTGTTGTTTTTTTTTTTAAAGAGGAGTATATGATATTAGATTTTAAATTAGGAAACTCATTATATTTAGCCCTCGATTAATCTGTTTTATTGATTTACTTTTCAAGATTATTTTTAATCACATACAGATGCACACACAAAAATTGAGTTCTAAGTTCTTTAGTTAAGATTGAACTTTAAATATAATGTATAAAATCAATTTACATTTTTAATTTCAGGATGTAAAAACAAAAAATTTTTTTTCTTTTTTATAGCTGTAATGGATGTATTCCAAATTTGGTATGGTTTGTTATTGTTGTTTTTGTTTATCTTATGTATAAATCATATTTTCTTTTTTCATAAAATTGCTTATGTTTGTTTGCATGATTCTATCCACCCCCTAACTTATCAGGTGATCCCAATTTATATTCAATATAAATGATGCTCTACATCACTTCTACTGGAATGCAACTTGTCCAATAATTTGATAAGTGTGTAGTTTGATTAGATTGTATGTTTATATAGTTTCAAGTATAGTAATTAACAAATAAGGACTCCTGGACTAGAGTTTTAGAACTTCCTATGTTACTGACAAAAAAAAAAAAAAAAAATAACCCTTTCATTACAATATTTCTAACCAAAATATACCTCTTCTGCATTTCAATTCTAAAATAATTGCAAATTTAGACTGGTTTAATAAAACAATAACTTTTTATATTAATCAACATATTGTGATTTTTGGAACACAATTTAACAAAAGGTTTTTAACCAAATCTGTTTCATAATTTGTCTTGAAGCAAATCTAATCACAAGTAAATACTGGTAAATTCAACAAAATATAAAATTACATAAAATTTTGTTTAAACATTGGTATAGAAAATGAGTTATTAGCTAATATTCAATGAATATACAATGAAATTTTTATAAAAGGGAAGAATTGTGCAAATTACTGTATTATATATCAGTTGAACAAAATGCACATAAGATAGGTCTACCATAAAGGTAAAACAGAATGAAATAACTGAAGTTTGTCTCCGAAGAAAACTAGAAAATGAAATACATGTCATCAACTTAATGAGATAACCTCATATGTATACATAAATACACAGAAACACATATGGTAATGATTCACAATTCAAGTTAATCAAACTTTGTCATGCATCTTACAGGTAAAAAAAAATTAAATTAGAATAAGGTAAATTTAAAAAAAAAAGATATTTATAAATCATATCTCTCTCCTCTCTCTCTCTCTCTCTCTCTCTCTCTCTCTCATATATATATAGCCTAGTCACCCGTATTACGAACCAGGTGATACACGAAGGAGTCATACCCTATGACTGGTGTAGCAGCATCATAGTCAACTGCTACAAAGGTAAAGGGGACGCTTTAGATACAAATAATTACAGAGGCATCAAGCTGTTAGATCAGGTTATGAAAGTTACAGAGAGGGTCATAGCCCAACTTAATTAGGGAGCGAATCAATTTAGATGAGATGCAGTTTGGGTTCGTGCCAGGTAAAAGCACTACTGATGCCTTATTTCTAGTGAGACAGTTGCAGGAGAAATACCTAGCTAAGGATAAACCTCTGTACCTGGCTTTCGTTGACATGGAGAAAGCCTTTGACAGGGTCCCCCGATCCCTTATCTGGTGGTCAATGAGGAAACTTGGGATAGAAGAATGGTTAGTGAGAGCTGTGCGAGCCATGTACAGAGATGCTGCCAGTAAGGTGAGGGTTGGAAATGAGTACAGCAATGAATTCCGGGTAGAGGTAGGGGTCCACCAAGGTTCCGTCCTCAGCCCCCTATTATTTACCATAGTCCTCCAGGCAATCACAGAGGAGTTCAAGACAGGTTGCCCCTGGGAGCTCCTCTATGCTGATGACCTTGCCCTAACTGCGGAGTCACTATCAGAACTAGAGGAGAAGTTTCAGGTGTGGAAGCAAGGTCTAGAATTGAAGGGCCTTAGAGTCAACCTAGCTAAAACCAAAATCCTAATAAGTAGGAAGGTAGATAAAACACAAACCCCTTCAGGTAGATGGCCCTGCTCAGTATGTAGAAAAGGAGTAGGTAGTAACTCTATAAGATGTACCCGGTGCAAGCTATGGACACATAAGAGGTGCAGCAACATCAAAGGCAGGTTAACTAGCAAGTTAGTTTTTGTTTGTGGCAGATGTTCAGGTGCAATAAAGACTGCAAACAAACAGGAAACAACTTCTATCTCATTCCAGGGTGAAAAACTAGAGGTAGTCGATAGCTTCCGCTATCTGGGCGACCAAGTTAGTAGTGGGGGTGGGTGCGCTGAAAGTGTAGCTGCTAGAATAAGAATAGCCTGGGCAAAGTTTAGAGAGCTCTTACCCCTGCTGGCGACAAAGGGACTCTCACTCAGAATAAAAGGCAGACTGTATGACGCATGCGTACGAACAACCATGCTACATGGCAGTGAAACATGGGCTGTAACTGCTGAGGACATACGTAAGCTCGCAAGGAATGAAGCCAGTATGCTCCGTTGGATGTGTAATGTCAATGTGAATACCCGTCAGAGTGTAAGTATCTTGAGAGAAAAGCTGAACATTAGAAGCATCAGTTGTGGCGTGCAAGAGAGACGATTGCGCTGGTATGGACATGTGGTGAGAATGGAGGAGGATAGCTGCGTGAAAAAGTGCCACACCCTAACAGTTGAGGGAACCCGTGGAAGAGGTAGGCCCAGGAAGACCTGGGCTGAGGTGGTGAGGCAAGACCTTCGTACATTGGGCCTCACCGAGGCGATGACTACGGACCGAGACCTTTGGAAATGGGCTGTGCGTGAGAAGACCCGGCAAGCCAAGTAAGATCGTTGCCAGTGCCCCTGGACTGGTTCTTGTGCGGGTGGCACATGAGATGCACCATTTTGAGCGTGGCCGTTGCCAGTACCGCCTGACTGGCTCCTGTAGGATTTTCGAGCGAGATCGTTGCCAGTGCCCCTGGACTGGCTTGTGCGGGTGGCACATAAAAGACACCATTTCGAGCGTGGCCGTTTTCGTGCGGGTGACACGTAAAAGCACCCACTACACTCTCTGAGTGGTTGGCGTTAGGAAGGGCATCCAGCTGTAGAAACTCTGCCAAATCGGACTGGAGCCTGGTGTTGCCATCCGGTTTCACCAGTCCTCAGTCAAATCGTCCAACCCATGCTAGCATGGAAAGCGGACGTTAAACGATGATGATGATGATGATGATATATAAAGCAAAAGGTAAAAAGGGATTGATAAATCCTGAAAAAGTGACAAAACATATTACATGAATTACATTTCACTAGGAAATAAAAGATGGTAGCTAAATTTGTCATTTCAATTTTGGATCATCTGTCTTTCAACTTAGTTCTGTAAAATAGTTTTGATAACTATTATTATTATGGTGGTGAGCTGGCAGACTTGTTAGCATCCTAGACAAAATACTTTATGGCATTTCATCCATCTTTGTGTTCTTAGTTCAAATTCCACAGTCAATAAAATAAGTACCAACTACTGAGGTTGATGTAATCAACTAACCCCTTCTCCAAAATTTCAGGCCTTGTGCCAATAGTAGAAAAGTTTTTATTTTTATTTTTGAATTGAAAGCTAGTGGAATTTTTTGTTGGTGGGGTGGATTTCTGTGATGGCAGTTTGACTCTTTGGTCCTCATGTATAAAATTTAATATTTTTTTTTGTTGCATGAATACAATACTTTTTGCTTTGTTACTGCAATCTGTTGAAAATGTAGGAAAGGAAAAAATCCATGGATGAACAACGTTGGGAAAATACACGGATCAGAAACTTGGAAGATAGCTGGAGACATCAAATGCAAATTAAGGATGATGAGATTAAACGTTTACAAGGCCGAATCGATGTATGTTTCTGGTTATATTACCTTTTTATTGCCTTTTAAATGGCATTGCTCTGGTAGAAATTTGCAAAATGGGTTTTTTTTTTCTCATTGTGCTATTTCTACAAATGGGCTTCCACTTTTCAACTATATGGCTTCAGGTTCAATGCCTCTGCACAGCACCTTGAGTATGTATCTTCTACTACAGCCCCATGTTAACCAATTCCTTGTGATGAGATTTGGTTTATGGAAACTACAAAGATGCTTGTTATATAGATGTGTATGTATGTGTGTGTGTGCCCTTGTGTGTGTATCTTTACTTATGAAAGTTGACAGCTTATTCTGAACTATGGCTATCATTGATGTCAATGTTGGCATGTCAACCACAAATGGTTGTGTCACTGTCTGTGGCCAGATAGCAACTGGTGCTGTTTGTTGGCATTTCCTATTAACCCTTTCACTAACTTCATACATTGAATTTTTCGGAAAATAAAAAGAAAAAAAATTCATTACTTGAAATAACAGGTAAGAATTGGTAACAAGAAGAGCATCCAACCATAAAAATCCTGTCTCAGTTACCTTCCATTTTAGCCATGTTATCACGGATGGAAAAACAGCCTTTTAAATGAAATGAAGGAACGAATGATTTTTGCTCTTTGTGTTCCTTATGAAAGAAAATTTTGACATAAGAATTTTGCTTTACAAGAACAACTTTTGAAACTTTCAAAATGATATATGTTGTTATCAAAATGTTAATATTGTATCATCAGTTGCAACCACCTCATAGCAACTGTTTGGGTGGAAAAAGGGCTTTTATTCAGCACCCAGCTAAAATGTTAATTTTTCTTTCAAAATGGCTACTATGCATTTTACTAAGTGTTCCTCTGTCATCTCCTTCCTTTCCTATCTTAATCAAAATGATTTGATCTCCAGTATCCTGCTACTAATGCCAGTAAGTTATGCTTCCTGCTTTACTATCAAATATTAACAATTCTTTTGCATTCTTCTCACATTGATTCTATGATGTTTTGAATTCAGAATGCTTCCTAATCTGAAAACTACAGACAAATGGCTTCTACTTTATCGCTAATTTTAATCAATATTGTAGTATATATACTACAGGTACATAACTTAAGGCTTTAATTAAGATGAAAATCTGTCCAGGGTTAGGGTAACCTCAACTCTTTCTCAAAACTGGTGGTCTCACTGCTTACACTGATTAAACCTATTTATTCTCATATCAGTATGTCAATACATACTGTCTTGAGATCCTAGGACTAGTTACCAGGTTTCCATGGTGTATAAATGACTGGTCATGACATTCCTCTAGTCTGTCACAGGGTTACTCAATTATGGTCGAGTGGACTGGAGCAACATAGAATGAAGTGTTTTGCTCAAAAACACAACACACCATCCTGCTCAAAAATCAAAACTATGATCTTGTGATTGTGAATGCATCACCCTAACCATAGGGTATGTGTCTTCATCATATCAGTATAAATACCTGAATATTTTTTTCTGCCTAATTAAAATCCGATACATGCACCTAAAGGCCAGAGTCAACACATTTCCAGATGGGACATAACTGATCTTAAAACCTACCAAGTTATAGAAACTAATGATAATATTTGGAAATCTTTTTGATAAACTGTGACAGGAAAATCTTTTGGTGGAATTCTGTGATACTTGGAAATAATTTCTGGGTCTGTTTCATATATTGCAAATACCAACAGTACATAATTAAATTGTAGTGTACTTGGCATTCTACAATCTTCTTTACTTTCTCCTCTTCTTTACACCTTGTCCACTACTAGTTTAAGTATCTCCTATCTCATACTTATAACTGCAACCCTTCACCATATTTTTTTACCACTGTTAATTCAATTATCAACACCCATCCATGAGCGTTATTTCAGAAAGCTTGGCCCTACACCTCCACTTTCTGCTAATATATTCTAACTTCCAGACAGCCGAATTTTATACATTCTGTGATTTACCATCTATAGCAACTATTCCTGGTACCATTTCCAAAACTACAAGGACATCTTTTCTGGAACCAAGAAGTAATTGTTGTTATTACAAAACCCAAATTCATTTGCTGTGGAGTAACAAAATCAGCTTTGTGATGTGTACCTTCTTTGAACATCAACAGCCTATACTGTATTGGATAGAAAAAAAAAAACATCCATTTGAAGAGTAAATGATCCACCACCAAAAACTTACTGCCTATTTTCCTACTGCAATTTCACCATTGCTTTAATAACTTCTTTCTTATAAATATTGTATCTATACTCTGATTTCTGTTAAAAATTGTGCTCTTAATCCCTCTTGCTTAAAACATTGTTTTTGTTTGTTTGTTTTTATTATTTTGTGCAAGAAATAAGGTAGTAAGTTGGCAGCACATCTGACAAAATGCTTAGTAGCATTTCTTCCTGCTCTTTACTTTCCGAGTTCAAATTCCACCAGTCAACTTTGCTTTTTATCCTTTCAGGGTGAATTAAATAAGCACCAGTTGAGCACTAAGGTCAATGTAATCAACTTACCTCATCCTCTCAAAATTGCTTATCTTATGCCAAGATTAGAAAGATTTTTTCTTTTTATAAGAAGTGGTGATCATGATCAGTACAGGCCACATTTGTACGGTCAATGAAATTAACGTTTGGCTTGAATTTTTCAAAGTTGATGCCCACAGTGAAAACACTAAAAGGAATAGAATGCCAGAGGGTTGTTGCTAGGGAAGATATGCTACAGTTGAATAGTCTGGCAGTAGACTTCTGATCCAAGACATTAGAGATGTGTTGTGTCCCTAGATATTAACTTAGGAAGTTCTCATAGCAGATATAGTTGAAGGCTCAGTTGATCTTAAGGCCAATGTTGCCTTTCCTAATGTTTTCAATGTGAGAAGCCACTGGTATATATATATATAATCTAAGAGAGTGTCCTAAAAAGTGTGTAGCAGAAGGAACATTGTCAGAATCAGCTATCTTTGCATTTTGGAGTAACTGGGAATATTTCCACAGTAAATTGATGGAATGAAGAATGTTTGGGAAGGGGTTCTATTGTGTGAAGTCTGCAATTAGAATCAAAGACATTGATTTTTAAAGTGTAACTTTCAGAATTATCATGGGTGGTGGATGGTAAATAGAAGTTTTGGGAAATTAGTATCTAACTTGGAAGAGGAATAGAAAGTTTAGCTGTAATTTTGGAGGTAAAAGAGTTTTTGGTCCTTTGCTTTCTTGATCATCATCATGTTCTAGGCTAAGTACTTTCTTTCTATTGCAACAAGTGAAACACTTGGGATTTTTGGTTTGTGTTGCAGTTGTAAGTCGTACACCAAATATTGCACCCAGTCTTTCATTCTAACATCTCACTTCCATATGTTTCCTACTAAATATTAATCTCAATTTTTTAAAAATTCTAATTGCTCTAATCTCATTCTTATAATCTGTTCTCTCCACCACCTCATCCCACCAATACTCAATACAATATTTAGTTGCATTGTATTCTTCATATAAAACATAACATCTATTTAAAAGTTGATTTCTTGAAAACATACCAAGTGTATATATCTTAGTAACAAAGTCTTTGTTGTGTATACAACTGTAGGTTCATCTGAAATCAGGAATTTGAGTTTAGCATTGGATTTAAATTGTATTATTAAACAATATATTATGGTTCATTCTTTCAGGACTTGAACCATCAGAATGCTAAAACGTCAAAATGCCACATCTGTCATGATGGTAAGCTTCTAAATAAAGCAGAGAAACTTACTGAGGTAAGCTAGTGTTTTTCATTTTTCTCTTTTCTTAAGTTATTAACCCTACTTTACTCTGCACAATTTGTAAATCTGCTGTACATGTACACTGGTATTAAAACTGATCAGTACTACTTATTGAGCATATTTTTTAATGTTCTGTATAAACTACAGTGGGTCAACACTGACAAGAAACACCTGAGCTAGAAAATTCCAGTGGAATGATGTACTGGAGAAGAAGGATTGGAAACATTGGTTGATGCAGGAATTGATATACCAAGGGTGATGAGAGATGAGTGGATGAGGAGTGCCTGGCTGGTGGAGGTACAAGACCAGCTAGCTCCAGGAAGTGGAGGCCATTAAAGCATGGGTTCCATTGGTCCTCTGACTTCTTGAAATTTTTGCTGTAAATTACTGCTAATTATTAGAATTTTCTCTTATCTTACAACTACACAAAACAAAACTCCTCGAGAAAAAAAAAAGGACAAGAACGGGTGTCTTGCTGTTGAGGAAATACATGGCTATCCCAGCAGTAAAAGGAATAAGGATGGTGAAGACGAGGTATCAGGGCATACCCACAAGGTACAAGAAGGGGGATAAAGAGAGAATGGGAACAGAATTGTGGGTGGCTAGATAGGTAGGTTCATGAGTGTGTATGAAAAGGGAGTGATAGAATCATAAAGATAAAGATACAGGTGAACACAATTGCAAATCCAGGTCATACTACAGTTCTTTGTGATGTACTTTTTTTGTAAGTCACAGATCCTGTGTCTCTAATTGAACAAAAATAGTCTCCGCTATTTCTTCATGATTGTGTAGCAAGAAGGGTATGTGGTTGTAAAAATACTTCTACAAATGGACTTCCCAATCATACAAGCTTGTAAAAGTGGATTGAGAACATTTCTCATTAGTGTTTTAATGCTTTTGTTAATGTATTTCTGTTGAAATAGACTGCCTTTGTTTTAATTAATTTTGAAAATAATAAATTTAGTAAAAATAACTTTGCCATTATTAAACTGGTGTTTGAACAGAAATTAATATGAAATTTTGGAGGAAGGTTTTTATTTGGAACACTTTAAAACAGGAACTTTGCATCATGGGATCCAAGGTAGTCTTGGCTAGAGTATTAAAAGGGTTAAAGTTTATCTTCCTGTGATAATATAATGTAAAACCAACATAATGTCTGGTTATATTTCAAATGAATACTGTACAGTCATAAAATAAACTGGTGTTGATTTCACAATTGAGATAACATTGGACAAGCTTTAGAGAAGATAATTCCGAGTAGAGGTTTTCTCCCAGCTAGACATCATGATTATCACTGAGCTTTTTGGAGATAGGGGTTGGAAGTGTAACAAGAGAGAATGTGCTGTTGTAAATATGGATAAGTAACACTCAGAAATCAATTTTGCATTTTTTTTCTTTCATTTCTTTGTTGTTTTCCATTTTTCAACTCATAGATATACGTGGTTGTGAAAGTACTTTGTGCCATAATCATAAATCATAGATTCAAATGGTATTTATTGTCTAGTTTGGTAAACGAAGCCAAGTGCAGTTTTTTTCACTTTTCTTTTCCTTTTTTTCTTTTTTTTCCTTTTTAAATATCAACAACAAAACTGCTTTCTGAAAAATATCTAAGCCCCCCCCCCACTCTGATGTGAGATATTACTGCCATTATATAATGGATAATTGATTAACTGAATGAAAAATATCACTTTAATAAGATCAAAGATCGTAAAATCATTTTAGAGTGATTTTAAAAACTGTTTATATTGAGGAAAATATAAAGTATCTACTCGAGAAGTGTTTTTGAAATCTTATTTTCTAAATAGGTGATAATGACAAAAGAGTTGCATTTATTGGACAGGAAAACCTCATAAGTTTAAGTGCCATTAAGGAAGTATTAAAATATTTGATTCTACATTTTCATTTGAGTGACTAAGTTTTCAGGAACTAAGAACTGCTGGCAAGCACAATCAGTTTAAAGAAAATTTATATCAATAAAGATAGAATAATTTTTTTTTAATTATGAGTTGATAATTAATTATAAGTAGTGTATTGGCAGAATGCCAATATTTTGCAATGGCTCTTTATGCACTATGTTCAAATGCTGCCAATGTCAACTTTACCTTTCATTCTCTTCTGGGGTTGTAAAGTACCAGTCATGTACAGGGATTGATTTTAATACTCCTATAATACACCAACCTATTCCAGTATGGAGAGAGGAGCTTTAAATAATAATGATGATAAAGCATGCTAGATGTAAATGGAATTTCGCTTTTAACAGAAATCATCTGATACTACCTGCCTTTGCTGGGACAGCTACTGTTACACATAACCCTATTCTGGTGTGCCAGTAGTGCTACCTTTGTTTAGCCATCAAAAAACAACCAACTTGGATATTTTTTCGATCTCATCTGCTAGAAACAGCAACCGAATTTCCCTCCAGTCACACCCTATTCTCTTAAGAAAGGAAGAATCCAATGGCAAAACTGTAGATGGCCTTTGTTGACAAAAATTAATCTATAAGAGAGTTGGTAAGTTGACATCTGTAAAGAGTGGAGAATCTAATGATTCAAGCATTCTCCCTTTGTCTGAGAATGAAAATCGTCATCATCATCGTTTTACTGTCCACATTTCCATGTTTGTATGGGTCAGACAGATTTTTCTGTGGCCAGATGCCCTTCCTGTCACCGACTCTCCCCTCTTTGCAAGTAAGGTAATATTTCTTTCTAGCTGGACATATTTTCACTGAAGATTAGGACCAAAGGAAGTTGCTTGCATGATGGTGATGGTGATTTACAGTTATCACAAAACATCAATACAAGGACAGACACACACAAACACACACACACATGACAGGCTTCTTTCAGTTTCTGCATACCAATCCACTCACATGATTTTTGTTGGCCTAGGGCTGTAACAAGACATCTGCCTAAAGGTATCCAAATGTTGAAACCTCTATTTGAACAAACTCCATCTAATGCAATCAGGAAAACTGGATGGTAGATGATGATGATGAAAGGTAAAAATGGCTGTGATGGGATTTGAACTCAGAAAGCAAGATGCTACAATAAAAAACTGAATTGTTTGACTATGTCCTGTCTGCTACATGTATTATGTAATCAATATCTGTTCACATATAAGATTAACTGTAATTTGTACCTTGTGTAATGATGAACTAATTAATACAGTCAACACTTCCTGTTGTAAAAGATGCAGCACTTGATAAAAGAAAGATTAAGATTATGAAACCTAATTACGTTATATGCATGTGTGTGCACTCTTTATCTCACTTTGATACAGATGATATCTTGATATTTCTAGCATAGTCATCTTTAAAAGTACAGAATTGGTTAAATTAAGAGCCTTCTTTGTAATTGCATTGTTGGGTGTTAAATAGAGCATCAGTTATAAAAACACCTGCTTTTCTGATAATTTGGAGAATTAATCACATTTGTTGGGGTGGGGGAATATTATCTAAACCATGTTTATGAGGGATGCATAAAATTTAAAGAAGAAAAAACGTAATACAGAAATATAAAATTCATATGGGAAAATATTTTAGAAACACAATAAATAATGCATGTAACAGAAATTTACTAGAATCGCATACATAGAGCAGTGTATTTGTACTGACAATAATCTACTGATGTCTCATTTGAGTTATGAAGGATTACATCAAATACATTTCCCACAAACATGTTTGTTGTCTTAAACTCTCACAAAATGCCTGCCTGTTTCCCTCTCTCTCTCTCTCTCTCTCGCATTCTCTTTCTCTCTCTCTTTCTCTCTCTCTCTCTCTCTCTCTCTCTCAAAAACCAAATGCTATTTTATGAAACCAATGTCATGTCACAAGCAAAGGATATGAAATTTGATCAGATCATAATAAAGGTGGTTGTGATTTAGAAAGAGAAAAGGTTTGGAGGGGAAGGGACTAATGCAAACAGAAAGTTTTAAATTAAACCAGGATTAGCAACTTATGATGGCAGTGAAAGCTACTTGTGAGATCAGTGGTGTCTTCTCAATAAATCTTTATTATTTTGTTTTTCATTATAGGACATGAGCAAGAAATATGAAGATGAGAATAAACTGAGGATACATTTGGAGAAAAAGCTTGATGAACAGCTGAAAGTAAGCTGCAAATGTTATTGATTTATTTTTATATACATTGGAAATATATACCAAACTGTCTGGAGTGTGTGCGTGTGTGTGTGTGTGTGTGTGTGTGTCCAGGCATGGCTATGCAGTTGAGAAGTTTGCTTCCCAACCACATGGTTTTCAGTTCAATCCCACATGATATCTTGGGTAAGTGTCTTCTACAGTCCTGGGCTGACCAAGGCCTTGTAAGTCGATTTTGTAGATAAAAATTGAAAGCAGCTCATCATATATATATGTATATAACATATAGCACATGGTGTTAGATTTAGCTTTATATTATATTCATATTATTATTATAGTCAGATGTAGTGAGAGTATTCTGTCTTCATGACAGGTTACTAATGAATAAACAGATGGATGCCATGAAGACTTGGAAGTGGAAATGTTATTAATAATGGTCACAAAACATTTAAGTGTTTTCACATAATTATGTCCAGATTAAAACAATTGCTAGATCATCACTTGCTAGAAAACCAGTAGTAGTAGTACCTGTCTTATAAAATTTTATTCCACAACAGAAAGGCTCATAAAATAAGAAATAAGAAACTTGTTGAATTGATTGCAGTATCTTGGACTTGCTTCCTGAATGAAGACATGATTTCTCTTCATTAATCACCAAAGTAGTCATGAAAGCAAAATGGTCTGGTATATAGATTTGATTTCATTGTAAAATTCAAGTGGACTGGGACTTCGAGTTTCACCTATTGGCTTGAACTGATTCTATAAATTTCTGATACTTGGAACATCAATTGTAGGGTAGGTATGAGAGGCCAGGTCTGGCTGGTTTTGAACATAAAGCAGAATATTTGGACCATATATCATCATCATCATCTTTTAATACCAGTTTTCCATGCTGGCATGGGCTGGACGGTTTGACCAGAGCTGGCAAGCTGCTGATTTGGCTTGGTTTCTAGAGCTGGATGTCTTTCCTAATGCCAACCACTTTACAGTGTGTGCTAGGTGCTTTTAACATGGCACTGGCACGGGTGCTTTTATGTGGCACCAACATAAGTGCTTTTTACATGTCACTGGCACAGGACTCTTGCAGGCCAATCCTCTTCACCAAGGAAATGTCTTTAACACTTCTGCTGTGGAGGACGAGCCTTCTTGAGTCAACTGGGACTTCAACTTTTGCCTAATGGCTTGAACTGATTCAATAACTTTCTAGTTCTTAGAATACCAATACAGACAAGCTCACCCTTCCATTAGAGATAATATCAATGTTTAAACCCATGTGTTTGTGGTTAAAAATTTAGCATCGTGAATTCACACCCACCATACTTCTATAGCCTTAGCATCTCCTTTTGATTGTTAGTATTTTTTTTAAAGAAATATTAATCAAAAGAGGACAGCAGCTATTTTTAAACATCACTTTGTTGTTGTTTTCTCAGCAGCAGGCTGTCGAATGATATTTGCATTTGCTGAAAGCAAATCTCACTACCTTAGCTCTGATGTTTTGTCATTAGGCTATGTATATAACTATAAAAACATCATGTTCAAAGAACACAAAACAAAACCAAAAAGTATATATACATATATGTATAGAGCATTTATGTGAAAAACTGTTGGAATATTTAAGTGGCTCCAAACATTTCAGATCACTCTGCTTATACGAAACTGTTAAACTAGCAGTGAACCACAAAAAAAAGTAGAGAAGAGCACTTTTAAGTTTAGTAATGGTAGGAAATTAGAAGATAACTTTGCATCTGAATTTACTGAAAGTTGTTTCCCAAGCCTTCTATGAAAGTAAAAATGACTATATTAATTTCTTTTAATATTGGGTATAGAAATTTATATAGCAGCTATTCATATATTTTATGTCACAGAGAATTTAATGCCACACATTTTTTTTTTTTTACTTTTTTATATGTGTGTTAAGTGTGTTTTATCAGAAGCATAAAAACTGCTTACTGCTAACAAAGCAACTTGGTTGTGTTGTCAAATAAGAAAACAAATTGACAGTAAATTTTGATTGAGAATGTACAGTAAAAATTATCTTCTATTGAAGGACAATCTCTACAATGTTTTGTTTTTTGGTTTATTTTTATTTAAAAAAAAAAGGGCTATGCAATTGTAAAAACCTTCATTTTTACTATTGGGAAGAGCATTTAGTCACTGTAATTGCCATCCTACTAAAAACCATGTTGATTTAACCTGTGCAGCATGTGTGCATATATGTATGTTTGTGTGAATGAGATGTATGCAAATTATTCCTTTGGCTCAACTATTTTTGTGTTTCTAGAAGCAGATGACAAATGACAAATGGTTATCTGATTCAACTGAGTCACTGAAGGATGAATTGGCTGAGAACCAGAAAACTATTGCACACCAGGATAAATTAATAAAGGTATATTTTCATTGTGCTATTCCTTCTATATATTTATTATATTTATGTGTAAGAATTCAACACTTGACCAGTCTAATGGTCAGTTGTTGAATTTCTTCCACATTAGTTTCATGAGTCTCATCATCCAATTTCTATAGTGGCATGAGTTGGGTTGTTCAACAGATGGTGAGTCAGAGGACTGCATTAAACTCCAATGTCTGCTTTGACATGGTTTCTACAACAGGATGTTCTTCCTAATGCCAACCATTTTACAGCGTGTACTGGGTGCTTTTTAGTGTTGGCATTACTGTGGTCTCTAAGTGACTGGCAAGACCAGACCCTACATATATATCTGATATTTAGAGAAAACTCTTCTTACCGTTCTAAATTCTCTTTCTCATCCTATCAAAGATTGCTATACAAGATTCAGGCTTCCTCCAAGATTATCCTTTTCTGGTTTTCCTCTCATCATCATCATCATTGTTGTCATTTTAACATCCACTTTTCTCGCAATTTGTTAAAGGAGATAAGTTTTCTACAGCTAGACGCCCTGCTGCTTGTCACCAACTCTCACCTATTTGTAGGCAAGATAATATATCCCCTTTGGTCAGATATATTTTTCACAGAAGACTAGAGCTGAACATCACCTGTATGACAAAGACCATCCTTTTCTGGATGTCACACTCACACAAATCCATCCACACACACACACACGACTAAGCTCTTCCAGTTAGCATCTTTCAAATCCACTCATAAGGTTTTGACCAGTTTGGCTTTATAGTAGAAGATACTTGCCCTGAGTGCACACTAAGGGATTGAACCTGAGATGACATGGTCTGGAAACCAGCTTCTTATCCACACAGCCACACCTCTTCCTATGTGATGCTCAGAAATGTTATTGCTCCTAATTAGGCAACTATGAAGCTTTTAACCTAGTTTCATTGTTATCCACATTATTTTTATCATCCTTTATTACAACATAAATGGTCTTGTTTTACTATTGTTCCTTTTCAAATGTCAAAACATAATAAAAAGTAAATGTAATTGTGCTGTCAAATTTCAGTTTAGATTTATTAGAATTAATATTAGTCAGAAAGGTACAGGTGTGGCTGTGTGGTAAGAAGCTTGCTTCCCAACCACATGGTTCTGGGTTCAGTCCCACTGCATGATACTTTGAGCAAGTGTCTTCTTCTATTGCCTCAGACAAACCAAAGCCCTGTGAGTGGATTTGGTAGATGGAAACTGAAAGAAGCCTTTTGTATTTGTCCCCCATCAGCATTTGATAACCAGTGTTGGTGTGTTTACATCCCTGCAACTTAGCAGTTCAGCAAAAGAGACCAATAGAATAAGTACTAGGCTGAAACAATAAGTTCTGGGGTCAATTTGTTTGACTAAAATCCTTGAAGATGGTGCTCCAGCATGGCCATGGTCAAATGACTGAAACAAATAAAAGAATAAATGAATATTTAGCCTTTTAAGACTAATCCAATAGTGATCTGAGGATCACATGTTCAAATCCCTCTGCAGACATATGTACTCTTATAGGCGAAGGCATAGCTATGTGGATAAGAAGCGTGATTTGTAATTCCATAGTTTCACTTTCAGTTCTACTGTGTGGCATCTTGGGCAAGTGCTTTTTACTATCGCCACAGGTTGACCAATCCCTCATGGATGAATTTGGTAGACAGAAACTCTGTGGAAGTTTAGTGTGTGTGTGTGTGTGTAATGTGTGTGTGTGTGTGTGTGTGTGTAATATGTGTGTGTGTGTGTGTGTAATATATATGTGTGTGTGTGTGTAATATATGTGTGTGTGTGTAATATATATATGTGTGTGTGTGTGTGTGTAATATATGTGTGTGTGTGTGTGTGTGTAATATATATATGTGTGTGTGTGTGTGTAATATATGTGTGTGTGTGTGTGTAATATATGTGTGTGTGTGTCTGTGTGTAATATGTGTGTGTGTGTGTGTAATATATGTATGTGTGTGTGTGTGTGTAATATATGTATGTGTGTGTGTGTGTGTAATATATGTATGTGTGTGTGTGTGTGTAATATATGTATGTGTGTGTGTGTGTGTAATATATGTATGTGTGTGTGTGTGTGTGTAATATATATGTGTGTGTGTGTAATATATATATATGTGTGTGTGTGTCTTTGTGTCTGTGTTTGTCCTCCACCACCACCATTTGACAACTGGTATTGGTTTATTTACATGCACGTATCTAGTGGTTCAGCAAAAGAGTCCAGTAGAATAAGTACAAGGCAGTGCTCCAGCTTGACTGCAGTCCAGTGACTGAATCAAATAAAAGATAGATGGAAAATGTGGTCTTTTTATTATCCTCTGAGTTTTCATGTGTATATATATGTGTGTGTGTGTGTGTGTATACATATATATACAATGTGGGACAACATGAGGTCCCCCCACTCAACCCACCTTATTATCCATACCACTCTCTTTTTCTCTTCCTCGCTATCCCCTCGTACTTCTGTTTCCGTTCCCCTTGATCCTGTCTCTTCCATTATTCCCCCCCCCCCCCATCACCATCAATGCTGTCTTTTGTGTTACTGTTCACTACCACTCCCTCACAATAAATCTGTTCCTCCCATCATACTTTAACTTCTCTCAGCACCTCACATAAAATGGCCACTCTATCTTCTATTCTCCCTCTCATTCTTACAAGGATGAAACTTATACAATATGCTAAACATGGACAGAGTATAACTAGAACACTTATGAAATAGTAACCTTCTACTGATGTAGATGTTAAAACTTCTGTTAAAAACCAACTAGGGGCTACCCAACAGCCAACTATGAAGTAAAACTCAATTTCAGTTAATTGATCAACATTCTAGATTTAATGTGTGGATTATTGTGGATTATAGTTAGGGTTAGAATAAATCCGGCCTGGTTGACTTTGAGGAGGATCTGCCCGTGACATTGCCATTACAGATTGAACTTCTTTGTAGAAGCCATTTCTGATTGTGTAAATGTAGTTTATTAGAATAAAACACTATTATACTTGCATCAAGATCTGAATCTCTGGATGAATTTTCTGGCCTGAACTTGTCATCAAATAATTTTTATTGCTCTTTTCTCAAACTACATGGGAATGACTTTGGAAAATCTGAATGGAAAATGGAAATACATTAACTATTCTTTTCCTTTCACATTTTAGGAATTATTAGAAAAAGCTGATAATCAAGAAATGACTTGGAAGAGAATTTCTGAAGATCTGGAATTAAAAATAAAGGTCCGTATTTTCACTGGTTTAATAAATCATACTTATGATAATCATCTGTATTGGATTAAGCTTTTACATGCATTCATGGGCTTATGTAAATCTACAAACCAGCTCTTGATTTATCTTTATGCTTACATCTTTATAGCTTCTTAAGATCTACACTAATTACCTTACTCTAGGAAGATTTTTCCTAGAATGTTACTGAAATAGCAGTAAAGTGTTGGCTAACAGAATTTTTATTCTCAGAATTCCAGCATCCATTCTCATCATATATCCACTTCAACACTCCATCATCATCGTCTTTCTCTCTCTCTCTGTCTATCTCTCTCTCTCTCTCTGTGTCTCTCTCTCTGTCTCTCTCTCTCTCTAGCTGTGAACTGTGTGGTGTGTAAACAAAAGGTGTTAACAGTAGATTGAGACTACATGAAAATACAGCCTTTCTTTGATAGAAGCATGAGTATCAAAATTGAAAGCCTTGTGAGTGGATTTAGAGGAAGAAAACTGAAAGAAGCCTGTTGTGTGTGTGTCTCTCCTTGCCTTGACATCACACAATAGTTGTTAATGAGTATCAATCACAGTCATACAAGCAGCATCATTCATTTCCAATATTCTGTAAGAACATGTGTGGCCAAGCAGGAAATAGTACCTTACTTGGAAACATAAGGTTTGGTGTCAGGGAGGACATCCAACATCTGCCTGTTATACATTATCCATTCAAGCATGGAAAAGTGGACATCAAAATAATGATGCTGATAATATATAATCAATGGCGCCTTGTTAGTTTCTATCTACCAAATTCACTCACAAGGCTTTGGTTGGCCTGGAGTTATAATAGAAGATACTTGCTCAAGGTGACACACAGGGAAATTGGACCCAAAGCCATGTGTTTGGGAAGTAAACTTCTTAGCTTCACACCCACTCCTATGCTAGTGTGCATCACATCAGTTGCATGATTTGCGGAAATTTGGCTGTTAATTCTAGAGACCCCAGTGGCTTTCTCTTTTGAGACAAGATACAAACTGTCATCTCTTTTGTCAGTTAATTAATGACTTGCTGGTTTTTTGGGTTGAGAGAAGGATTTAAAAGTGGTCTTTGTTTCTTATAATGTTTGCATTTGGTTTTGGTAGGTTTTGGAAGATGAATCGAATAAACTAAGAACTAAAGAAAAATCCAATGCTGAACTGAAGTTGAGTTTACTCCAACAGGTGAATACCTACCAAGAAGAAGTGAAGCAGCTGCGTAACCAGTTGCAGGTAATGCAATGTAATATTTCTATCTTCTGCTGGTTTCCTGATTTTTTTATGGTTTGAACATATAGAGATGAAGGAAGAGCTTTGTTCAATTTAAGTACATCTGTCAAGAAATCTCTCCACTTCTCTTTCATTACACACACAAAAGCAAACAATGAAACAAACATGTATCTAAATACATACGCACATATCTAGCTATCTATCTATTGTTAGCAGCACCTTCGGAAAGTGTCTTCTCTGATAGCTCTGAGCCGACCAAAGCTTTGTTAATGGATTTGGTAGACAGAAACTGAAAGAAATTTATCATATGTGTGTGTGTGTGTGTGTGTGTGTATGCTTGTGTCACATCACTGTCATATAAGCAGTGGCATTCATTTCCAATATTCTGTGAAAAAACATGCCTAACCATAGGGAAATATCACTTTGTTTGGTGAGGGCTGGTAACGGGGAAGGCATCCACTCACAAATCTGCCTCAATAAACTCTATCTGACCCATGCAAGCATGGAAAAGTGCACATTAAAATGTTGATGATTGGCAAAGTTACTCTCACACATTCTTCACATTTATGACAATGGAGCAAAATACGAAAAAACTTTAGCTAAAAAATATATTTATTGAAGCTAAAACTTCATTATAGAAGTGAAATTGAGGGGAACAATAGCTAGTCTGCTTTAAGATGTATAAGTGTATGTAAAGAGACATAATTAAGTCACCCCCTACACACTCACATGTATGTAATATGTAGGAAAAGATTCCCTCTGATCTATGACTGTAGTGAATATATTGGGTAATATAATCATTGGAAAAATTGCAGTTATTTATGCTTGACTGCAGCATCTGTTTGTGCAGCGGTGGCGACAGCAGCTGAAATACAAGATTACATTTACATAGAATAACGAGGCTCTTGTGATTCATATGGACATACGAAAAATTAGTTTCACCACTTACAAGTCCTACAAGATTCCTACCACACTTGTAAATATACCTTCTCACTGTACAGGAAATCTATATTGTTGTGAAATGCTTT
The DNA here is from genome assembly GCF_046866305.1 of Octopus bimaculoides. Taxonomy (NCBI): domain Eukaryota; kingdom Metazoa; phylum Mollusca; class Cephalopoda; order Octopoda; family Octopodidae; genus Octopus; species Octopus bimaculoides. Next base: position 76,493,245 of record NC_142929.1, on the reverse strand, counting down.
GGCAGAGTTATCAGAGCATTGAACAAGAATACCTAACTGTATTTATTCTGAACCTTTGTGTTCTGAGTTCAAATCCTACCATGGACAATTTTGCTTTTCCTACTTTCAGGGTTAATTTAAAAAAAAAAAATGACACTAATCCAGGGTGGGGGATTGTTGAAATTCTAAGAATGTTAAACTTGATGCCTTTGGTATTTGATTTGGTATTCCAAGTTCAAATCTTGCCATAATCTTCATGATCAGTATACTTAATCCCTCATCCAGTTTAGCACCACCCCATGCCACCTTGAGTGTCTTTAGATGAATCAACTCTGTTCTGCTCCAAGAATTCAGGTGAGGTCCTTGATTTGATGTTTTGCTCCCTCCTTCCCACCAGTCTTGAAGGCCTTGTAAAGTGTCATGAGCATTGCCTTCCTACCTCACTAATAGATTTTTTTTAAAAAGATAGAAAAAAATGTAGTTTTATGTTTTGAAAAATATTTCCAAGTATGTGTGTATGTACATGACTTTATAGCTGAGAAGGTATTGAAGTTGGTCTTGAAACATAGACTGAAGAATCAAACTAAGTGTATTTTTATTTTGTTTTCAATGGTAACATAATTATATTTAAGCAGCAATTGCTTGTGAGGAGATATGGGAACAGCACTCAGACTTGCCTACATATACATAGCACACTTCTTTGCTATATAGTCTCATTTATGGAATTGAATTTAAGCACCATTAAAAGTTAAAAATATAATGTCTTACAGGAGATATATATATGTAATGAAGTTATAACTTCATTATAAGTCAAATTTGAGAGAATGAAATAGTTAAACTGCTTTTAAGACATGTGAGTTGTATAAAATGAGTTGATATGTTATGAGGTAGACATAAATTTTCCCATTATATATATCATCATCCTCATTATTTAACATTTATTTTCCATTCTGGCAAGGGTAGGATGGTTTGTCAGGAACTGGCAAGTCAGAAGACTACACCAGCTCTGCATGGTTGCTACGGCTGGATGCCCTTCCTAATGCCAACCACTTTACAGAGTGTATTGGGTGCTTTTTATGTGACACCAGCAGCCACCACTTAGCTTGCAGGACAAGACTCCTTGACTGAGGGGAGTAGTATTGAGAGACAGGAAAGGTGTTTTGCATAAAAGAGAAACTTGGTTACTTCAGATGGAGAGAGAGAGAATAAGACTGTGAAGATGTGACAAGGAGTGGGAAGGAGCTGTACTCCCAAGTTACAGGGTGGTGTGTATAGTAAAGTGGAACAGGGGTTGGAGAGTGTAAGTAGTGGGTGGGTTCACAAGATTTCAAAAGGAGAGTGGGACCTAAATATAATGAGTGGGCACCGGTAGAGAGAAGGGGTATTAAGCAGTTATGGTGTGGAAAAGGGATTTAACCAGGACATATTGTGTGCAGTTAGATACATGAGGAAGAATAAAGGGGAGTGGGAAATAGCAGGGTGAGCATAGGTGAGTTGTGGGGAAAATGGGGTATGGGGATGGATTTTACTGAGCTGTGTGGGGTCTTCTCAAGCATAGCAAATCACCAATTGTCTCAGTCTCTTGTCATTTCTTCTGTGAGGCTCTACATCTAAAGATCACTTCTTACCACTTCATCCCACGTCTTCCTGGTTCTTGCTCTTCCAAAGGTTCCCTCTACATTTAGAGATCAGCACTTTATGCAGATTTCCTCATCCATACACATCAGGTGACCATACCAGCACAGTCTTCTCTCTTGCACACGACAACTGATGCCTCTTATACCCAACTTTTTCTCTCATAACATTTACATTTTGTTGTATATGCACTCTGAACTTTGTCCAGCTGGTTCTTATTCTAGTAACTATGCTTTCAGAGCAACTTCCATCACAGCTAATTTGGTCACCTAGGCAATAAAAACTATCTACTACCTCCAAGGATACCCCCAGGCATTTGATGAAATCTATTTCTTGTACATTGCTAGTGTTTATTGTACCTGCACATCTACCACATGCAAAGACTACTTTCTCTGTTAACCTTCCTGTGATTCTACTGCACCTCTTATGTGTCCATAGCTTGCACTGAATACACCAAATGCAATTTCTACTTACACCTTCTCTACATATCAAACAGGGCCATTTCCCCGAAAGGATTAGTAATTTGTCTGCTTTCCTCCTTACTTGTACTTTGTCCTTGGATTTCAGTCCTTGCTTCCATACATAAAACTTCTCTAACTCTAGTAGAGATACAGCTATAAGAACAAGGTCATCAACATAGAGGAGTTCCTAAGAGCAATGAGTCTTAAATTCCTCTGTTATGGCCTGGAGGACTATGGTAGACAAGGTTCTACTGAGAACCAATCATGAGTAAACTCTTTCCTGCTTACTAGATTCATTGCTAATGTTCACCTTACTCCTTGTACATGACTTGGACAGTTCTCACCAATGCATCAACCACCAAACAAGTGAGTGGGGAACTCTGTCAATGGTTTTCTCCATGTTGAAAAATGCCAAGTACAGCAGTTTATATTTTGCTAAGTGCTTCTCTTGCAGCTGCTCTATCCTTAATTGCTTTACTACCATGTCAAATCAGATAGCTAGCCTTTCTGTTTAGTCCACATTTGGAAGACTCTCCATCTCCCATGCATTCTACACATTTAGCAGTCTTTCATAGCAACTTTTCCATGCCTCTTTTTTTTTTTGTTTAGCAGAATCACTGTGCAAGTGTGTTGTCATCCATCCAAATACAATTCTCTCCTACATCATCACAACTTTCTCTGACACAGTGTCTTGCTATCCAGAACATCTCAAGCCTCTGGTCCTCACTCAGCAGAACATTGGCAAACTTCTTCCTTTCTGCTTCTCCCCTGGCTAAATACACTTATTATCTAGCTTCTCCTGTAGCTACCTGGTATAGTTCTCTTCAATGCCTGTTTCATTACTTTTATTGCTCTGTCTACTACACTGTTCCACCACCATGTCACTGTAGGTCTGGTGGGGTACTTTGCACCAACTACAGATTTGGTCTGTGGCTCTCAGTGAGTTGTCCTTTAGGTACTTCTATTTGTCCTCTATGTTACATATGTGTATGTACTATAGAACATATTGTATGGGAGGCAGGACTGATTCTTTTACCTGCTTCAGTCATTAGATTGTGGCTATACTGGTGTGCCGTCTTTGAAGGGTTTACTCAGTCAAACTGACTCTAGTACTTGTTTTTAAGTCTGGTACTTATTTTGTTGGTCTCTTTTTGCCAAACTGCTAAGTTATAGGCACATAAACAAACACAAGTTAAGTAGTGAGAAAAAAATCATAAGTGTGTGTATCTGTATTAATGTTTGTTATATGTCAAGTTATTTATAAAAACTATTTAACATAAAAACTGAAGGATTAGTCACTGCTTCTTAGTATAGTACATACTTACAGTGAAGGTAAACAAGCCAAAAGTTCAAAGCACAGTCAACCTTTTCCATGTAAAAATTGTGTGAATGTAGATAGATACATGCATATATATGCACATACACATGCAGAAGGCTTCCACACAGTTTCCTTATATCAAGTTCACTCATGCAGTGTGTTTGATCTGAGGATATTGAAGAAGACCCAAAGTGTTACACAACCTATTGGTTGTGAAGAGGGCTTTTTAAATACCCAACCATTCCTGTACCTAGGGGAAAATTTTTTTACCCTCTGCGCATAAGCGAAAGCAAGATATTGTAATCACTCATCTTTGTGTGTTTGCAAAATTACTGGAAAATGGCTGAACAGATTTTCACTAAATTTGGCAGAAATACTCATTGGTTGAGTGGTTCAAAATGATGAAAATTTGGTTTGATTTTCTTCAAACATACATAAATGCATACATGGATTAGATATGCGACTGTGTGTGTGTATGTACAGTGATGGATTCAAGGTTTCCGTTTATTTATGAGTTGATTTCTTAATTCCACCAGAGTATAAATACATATAATGGTGATACTTAAAAAAAAAAAATTGTAATTGAACTTATAAATTTCCTGATATGCAAGTTTAGTCAAATACGTACAAAGCTTAATTCAGTTCAATTAAAAATTATGGTTAAGCAACGCATTGTAAGCCACACTATAATTTGCAAAAAATTTATCTGTACAAAGTATGCATCATCCCCTCCAATGCCTTTTTTCCCCTTCATTTTTGTTGTTCCCCCCTCCCTACTTTTTTACAACTTTATCACTGTGCTTCAAACATTTAATGTCTATTACATTCATTTAAATTTTGCAATTATTCAGAGATACCATGACCCTTTTACTTAGCCTTGAATAACTGATTTCTTCTGTTAACAACTTGGAAATGACATCTAGTTTCATAACTTTAATCACGTTACACACTTTTCTGAGACTAATCTCTCTTTTATCTTGATTAATGGTACATATTTCTTGTAAAGAAATGAAGCTAGTATGCTCCGCTGGATGTGTAATGTCAGTGTACACACACGACAGAGTGCAAGCGCCTTGAGAGAAAAGTTGGACATAAGAAGCATCAGATGTGGTGTGCAAGAGAGACAACTGCACTGGTATGGTCATGTGTTGTGTATGGATGAGGACAGCTGTGTGAAGAAGTCCCACCCTGACAGTGGAGGGAACCTGTGGAAGAGGTAGACCCAGAAAGTGCTGGGATGAGGTGGGGAAGCACGACCTTCAAACATTGGGCCTTACAGAGGCAATGACAAGCAACCAAGACCTTTGGAGATATGCTGTGCTTGAGAAGACCTGGCAAGCCAAGTGAGATCGTAGCTGTGGCCAATACCAGTGTCACATAACTGGCCCATTTAAACTACCCTTCAATTATCAGGCAATATGCTGTGCTTGAGAAGACCTGTTGAGTCAAGTGAAATCATTGTTGTGGCCAATGCCAGTGGCACATAAAAAGCACCATTCAAGCGTGGCCGATACCAGTGCCACCAGCCCATGCCAGCATAGAAAGTGGACATTAAATGATGATGATGATGATTTCTTGTAAATGATATTGGGGGGGGGGGGGCTAAGCTATGCAGGTGAGAATTAGGCAACATGTATAAGGTGATACCAATAATTAAAAATAAAGACAATACATTGTATTTAATTGATAAGTTGTTTAATGATGCGTGTATTATATTTTGGGAAAGATTTCCCTTCTCAAATACAAGATGGAAAATAATCCATGAGTTTAGAGAAAAGTATTATTACCAGCAGGGTTTCCATTTCATTTCTTGGTTTATAAATTTGTTACTTTTCCTTATGTATAGATCAGTGGTTCCCAACCTTTTCATCACCAAGGATCCCTTTTATTTAAATGAATTTTCCTATGTCCACAGACCCCCAGTACTACCTTTGCAGACCACCAAGGATCTGCAAACCACTGCTTGGGAACCACTGCATTAGATGATCATGAGTTCCAATATTACTAGATTAGTGGTACTTCAGGTCAAAAATATTATTGTATTTTAGTCAGTCTACTTTGTTGAAAACTAAGTACTTTCATGTCATAGTTAAGTAGTTAAGAAGACACCAACTATATTCCAATATCATACAAATGTTGGAATCTCTCTCAATATACTTTATATTAAAAAGTGTTTATTCCATATAAGTCTACATACTTTCCTCCATTGCTACATACATACTTCAGTATTGAGAAAGTGTATTTGCCTGTATATATATATATCATTTATATGGTCTATGATTTCTACTAAATTAGATGAAACAACACTTGCAAGAGAAGTTGAACCCTAAAATAATAATTACTGACAATCCAAACAACTCACAAAATTTGCTGCTTTGATCTTCATTGATGTGGAATGGTTTTTCAACTTGGTTTTTTAAAAATGATGACATGACAGCATCATTCACTAAGTCTTTGGCCAATAATTTTAAAGCTATGGCAAATTTTTAGTTTGTGTTCTTCTTTTTTTCCTTTTGTTTGAATTCTACTTTAGAATGCTGGTAGGTTAAGTGTTAAAAATACGATAGCAAAGAACATTGATAAGTGACAGGTTTTTTTTGTTTTTTTTAAAATTTTTTACGGGGGTGTTTTCTTTCTTATTTTCCAATTGACTCTGACTTATATTAACATCTGTAAGCAGTATTGGCTTCTATACTGTGACTGAAATAGATTTTGGTTTACTGTGTTGTCTGAATTTTGCTACATAGTTTTCTTCCTTTTCTTCCCTTTCTTCTTACTCCGCCTCTTCTTTTTTCCCCTTCTTCCTCTTCCTCCAGCATGTGAGACTGTTTTGAGTGAAATATGTTACAAATTGAATTTATTCACAAGGAAAATTTACCATTATCATCACCATCTTTTAACTTTTAATATCCCCCCACCCACTTCTTACTGAAGTAGGCTTATGTTGTCAATTCATGATTCTGAAATATTGAAATTGTACCTATGGAATATCTGAAACCGAAATCAGCAGTATAGAACATTCAAAACACACTTTTGCATTAACCTTCCTCTTAACTCTCTCTTCCTTCCTTCTTCCCCATATCTCTCTGAAGAACATTTCTAATATTCCTTCTCTTTACACTACTGTAGACTCCATGAACAATGTAGACCCTGGGGTGAGGGTTTAAATACAGTATTTTCATCATAATAATTTAACATCTACTTTCCAAGCTAACATGGGCTGAGTGGTTCAACAGGAGCTGGCAAATAAGGACTGTGTCAAGCCTCAGTGCCTGTTCTGGTATAGTTTATATGGCTAGCTTCCTTTCTTAGCATCAATCATTTCATAGAGTGTACTGGGTGCTTTTTACTTGGCACGGGCATTGCCACCAAGTAACTTGCAAAACATGACCCAATTGAGGAAGGCAGGGTAGTATTGAGGGAAATCGCTTTTACTCGGTGATAAAAGTTTAAAGTATGACAGACAGAAACAAATGTTTTGCTGTTGGGAAGATACATGCATATTTAAAACCAAATTGCTATTACTTGTTATTGACATTTAATGTCTAAAAGGTGCAGGCAGGGCTGTGTGGTAAGAAACTTGCTTCCCAACCACATGGTTCCAGGTTCAGTCCCACTGCATGGCACCTTGAGCAAGTGTGTTCTACTGTAGCCTCAGGCCAATCAAAGCCTTGTGAGTGGATTTAGTATACAGAAACTAAAGCCTGTTGTATATATATATATATATATATATATATATATATATATATATATATATATATATACATATATATATATATATAAAACAAATAATAAATGAGTATATGCATATATATGTACAAGTATGTGCATACCTACATCTACCTGTATATACAGGTGCATATCTGGGTACAGGACATTGCAAACAAAACGTAAACAAAAAAAATAATAATAACCAGAGTACAGAAAACACACAGGTCACATAGAGAACATTTTCCTTCATCAGCTGCCCCCATTCTAACACAGGCTTTTCGAAGAACACATATCTGTGTGTATGTCTTTATGTCTGTGTTTGTCCTCCACCATCGCCTGACAACTGGTGTTAGTGTGTTCTCGTCTCTGTAACTTAGTGGTTTGGTAAAAGAAACTAATAGGATAAGTGCCAGGCTTAGAAAAAAGTACTTGGCCAATTTATTTGACTAAAAATGCTTCAAAGCTGTGCCCCTCATGGTCACAGTCGAATGACTGAAACAAGTAAAAGATAAAAGAAAGATACTAGTCACTTTACTCTGAGTTGTTTTAATTTACTAAATATGGGGTGGTATCAAAAAGTTCTCGAACTGGAGCACACCAACAGATGGTAGCACACAGTTGCATGCACAGTGAGAGCTAGCATTGACCTTCATGGCGCAGTTTGCCAAGTGACATCACTGTGTTTACTTCGCAAGTTGTGAAATTTGTTTCTTTGTGATCGTGTATGTTGTAGTCTGCAATTTTGTCATGAACAGGAAGTTGAAACAAAGAGCCAATGTGAAATTTTGTATTAAATTTGGGAAGTCTGCTACAGAGACATTGAGCATGCGTCAGCAAGCTTACAGCAACAAGGCAGTGGGTTGTATGCAATGGGCACTTCAAAAGCAGAAGAACATCACTGGAAGACGACGAACAATCTGGAAGACGACGAACAATCTGGAAGACTGCCACATGCATCACCCCTGGAAATATGGAGAAAATTCATCAGCTTGTGCATGAAGATCCTCAGCGGACAATCAATGATGTTGTTGGTCTGTCTTAAGGGTCTGTACAAGCAATCCCGACATCTGGATTCTTCACAAAAACAGTGCACCCTGTCACCAAAATCTCACACGGGAGTTTCTTGTCAACAACATGGTATCACTTCCGCACCCACCCTTTTTGCCAGATTTAGCATCTGCGAACTTTCATTTCTTCCCCAAGATGAAAATGCAGCTCAAAGGTTATTTTAACACTGTTGTTGAGATCAAGAGTAAATCGCAGAAGGTCCTTGACTAGCTTAATGAAAATGTCTTCCAGGACAGATTCCAAAAGTGGCAGGAATGCTGGGACTGGTGTATTGCAGGTGACTATTTCGAAAGAGATGATGTTAAACTTATTAAACATAATTAGTCTGGGAACCTTTTGATACCACCTCATATTAATAGAAAATGTGTGGTCTTAAAGAGGGTTTAGTTGGAAGCCAAAAATAACGTTAAAAACAATCTTAATTCTATTTTGTGTGTTAATATTTTCAGGCAGTGACTGACAAAATTACAAGAGAAGAGGAATCGGTTACATTAGAACTTGAAAATAAAATTGAGGTAAGAGTTAATTCTGTTGATGGATTTGCTTGTGTCAAAATTTGAAACAAAGGCAGCCTGCTGACAGTCATTAATGAATTGGACAAAATGTAATGACATATCCTCTGACTCTTTATATTCTTAGTTCAAATTCTTCAGAGATTGGCATTGCTTTTCATCCTCGCAGAAGTGATAAAATAAGTACTAGTCACGCATTAGAGTTGATGTAATTGTCTAATATCTTCTCACTAAAATTGCTGCCCCTGTGCCAAAATTTGAAATCATTATTAATGTTGTTACAGTATCAACTTGCCATCCCCTCAAAATTGCTGGCCTTGTGCTAAAATTAGAAACTGTTGTTATTTTAATTTTTGCTGGAAAGTAATGAAATTTTTTATAACTATTAGTTGCAATTGTCATTTTTTCAGGAACTGAGAAAGCAATTAGAAAAGCAGAGTAACGAGAAGGAATTGTCATATGAACGAGAAAAACAACATTTACGAAAAATCAAGGTCAATTACCAAACTTTGCCTTCTTTTATTTTTATTCAGATGATACTCTCACAAGAGATACCATAGTTTTTATTCCATAATTACCTCTTTTCAAAACTAAACCTTTTCTAAGGAATCTTGTTTAGTTTTTCCATTTGTCCTTGTATTGTTGTCATTTCTTCCATGGCACCATATATTCTATTCTCCTGACTGCCTGAGTCTATTTAGCTGTAGTGTTGTCACTGAAAGTAGAGTAGGTTGAAGCAGGCAAATAGAATATAATTTGTTGAATTTGCTTTCATAACCATATGGTTTCAGGTTCAGTTTCACTGAAAAAGAAAAAATGTTATGTTTTCTTTGTGCATGTGCACACACACACAGCTATGTGGTTAAGAAGTTTGCTTATCAACCATGTGGTTTTGTGTTTGGTCCCACTACAGGTATCTTATGCAAGTATCTTCTACTACAGCCTTGAGTTGACCAATGCTTTGTGAGTGAATTTGTTAGTTAGAATGTATGTGAATGTTTATATCCTGCTCTAACACAAAAAAAAATCACTCAACTATGGGCAGTGTTATCAACAAGTCAATCTGGTTCCACACTTTTGAAAATGAGGGGAATGAAAATTCTTTTATTTGCAAAACAAAGCAAAAAAGAAAAAAAAAACAGATAAGGATTAGAACAGGAAGATCTTGCAGCTGTAAAAATATACTTGAACAATATTCATTTAAGCCAATGCTGCAAAAATTTTTGAACTATCACCCCTATCTTTCTTTTTCAATACACCCTTGCTACCATTCAATGAAATCAAGTATCCCACAATAAATAGCTGCTGGCAGGTTGATAACCATTAAAAGACTACATGTACATTAGTCATTTCATCAATATAATATGGAATGTCAAAGCATTTTGCACAGAATAAAAATGAAAACTATTCTTTTTGAAAATTAAGGCAGTTAAAAACTGCATCTATCACTCAGATTTCAAATGCAACTCTGTTCCCTCATAGAAAATAATTCTCACAACCCTTTGGGTGGTAGGTGATACAAGGCATTTTGGTACAACCATTTTGGTGCCACTTATTTGGCATCAGACATTTTAATGTTTCCCTTATTCTCTCTGTCCATCCATCCATCCATCTACCTATCTCTGTTTGTGTGTGAGCATATTTATCTTTATGTGTAGGAGAGTGTCAATCATGTTCTATTAATAAATTGCAACTTTCTCTCTATCTATATGTATATTTCTGTGTGTATGTGTGGTTAACTCCAAAAAGTAGTCACCACAACAGACTGCATTTCCAGTCATCCATACCAAATCATCTCATTGTCCCAAGCATGGTTGCACCCACTTTGAAATCTACTAATGTGCTGGTCTAAACCATGCTAGCATGGGAAAAAATAGAGAAACTCCCAAGACAAAAGACATGAAAACTTACAGGCATCTTTACTTTATTTTCTTGATGGTCATCTTACCAATGTTGAAGTGATGGTCAAACACCTCCCAATTAATGATAATGACTTATCTTCTTAGATTTACATGTCAACTAATTTTTAATTACTTTTATTAGACTTTTACCTATGATGAATCAAGGGAAAATATTCATTTGTTTTCGGATTCATTCTGGAATAAAATTGAAGTTACTGGAGAGGCATAAAATGTTATCTCATTTTCATCAGCTTACTACCACCATGACCTCTGTATGGAAGTGTATGTGTGTGATCATCATCATTTAATATCCACTTTGCCTTGTTTGTAAGGGTTAGGCAGCATTCATTGAGGCAGACACATTGTCTACTGCTGGATGCTCTTTCTTTTGCCAACTCTCACCTGTTTCCAAACAAGATAGAATTGCCTCATTGCCTGGAATGTTTGCATAGCAGGTTGGAAAGAGATGCTGCAGTGATGCTCATTTACAACTATCATGCTATGTCATGTGAAGGAAATGCACACACTCACAAGGTTTTGGTCAACCCAGAGCTATAGTAGAAGATACTTGTGTAATGTACCATACTATGGGATTAAACCAGAGATCACATGGTTGAGAAGCAAGCTCCTTGACTACACTGCCATGTCTGTGTGTATGTACATAGATACAGGAAGACAGTATAATGAATAACTTTTTTTTACTTTCGCTCTGTTGTCTTAAAACCTTAGGAGCTGGAAAACATTCTTGATGATAAGGAGAATCTGAAAGCAAACAATGAACAGCGGCTTCTGATAAAGATTAAGGTGAGTGTTTAATTATTTTTATCACCAAGATTACTGAGTTCATTCATGAAGAGACAAAAGACCAATGTAAACTAGTAGAAATTTAGAAGCCATAAGGCTGAAGGTTTTGACCTTCTCTCTTATTCAATGCTATATGTTAAGTTTGTGTTTGTCATTTGACCAATCATATATTCATGCATTGAACAATCAGCTACATTCAATTTTGTAAATGTGCTAAAGGTCAGGTATCTGAATGGAAACTGTCATATTCTGGGAAATTGTTTTTGATAAGACTTGCTAACATTACACACACACACACACACACACACACACACACACACACACACACACACATACACACAGGCATGCACGTACACGCATGCACACAGACACACACACACACACACTCACACAGTTGTATGGTTAAGAAGTTTGTTTCCCAACCAAGTGGTTTCAGGTTCAGTCCAACTGCATGGCACCTTGGACAAGTGCCTTCTGCTATAGCTCTAGGCCAAACAAATTTTACAAGTTGATTTAGTTGACAGAAACTGAAATAAGCCAGTTACTTGTGTGTGTGTTTACACGCTCAGAGTGGCCTCTTCCTTATTGCACTATGCCTCCACCTAGCTAACAATTATACTGTATGTTGTGACATGCTGTAATGAATAGCACGTGGCTAGCATGATGTGCCTTCATTCGCTGTGTGTGTATCTGTGTATTGGATTGCATTTGCACTTCTTCTAAATCCTGAACTACAAAACAGATGCTTTTGTCATTTCTCTTGCCAACAAATCATCTCCTGGTTTTGTACCATTCAAAACATTCAGAATAAGATATCCTTTACATTTCCTAGTGCTGTGGTGTGAAAATGCAAAGGGTAAACACACACACACCTCTTACATATAATAAAATGCAATGTGTGTCCTACCATTCATTCTGTCAGAGGAAAACTAAAACAAGAAACGGAGTGGAAGTGAGTGATTGTCAGAGACACTAAATGCAAGCAAAGTGTAATGAGAGGTTTTATTCTGAAGTTACTGTGTAAATATTTATCAAATAATAATTACTTCACCAATTTCACACACATGTATGAAATTAAATATTACTGTTTTGTTTTCAAAATATCATTCATGTAGCATTTATACACACACACAATCTTTCATTTTTTCCCCCATGTTTCTAACCCTTATTTCCAAGTAAAAGATAACACACACGTATATGTATGCACATGCATCAATGTACATATGCATGTCTGTGTGTGTTTGTGTATATGGCTGTGTGTTAAAAAGTTTGCTACTTGACTACATTATAACCCCAGGTCAGCCGAAGCCTTGTGAGTGAATTTCGTAGACAAAAACTGAAAGAAGTCTGTCTTGTGTATATGTGCATCTTTGTGTATGTTTGTCCCTCACCACCACTTGGTTTGTTTACATGCCTATAACTTAGTGGTTCAACTAAAAAAACTTATAGAATAAGTACCTGGCTTAACAATAAGTACTGGAGTCATTTCAAACCCTTGTGAATAGATTTGGTGGACAGAGACTGAAAGAAACCCACCATGTATGTATATATATATATATATATATATGTACATGTGTATGTAGGTAGGTGGGTATGTATGTATGTTTGTGTTTGTATGTATGTATGTATATATATATATATATATATATATATATTTATATAAATAAGGATAAGATCGATATTTAAAATATTGATCTTATCAAGTGGTCAGCATGGGAATAAAAACCATCAAAGGTAATAATTATTTAAAATTATAATACAGGGTATCAAGAGATACCACCACGCTGAAAAAATAGCAGTCAAATCCTGACTCTAAAACCACAATAAATGTCCGCATGGCACGATTAGCGAAGACGAAAGACCAGGATTTGACTGCTATTTTTTCAGCGTGGTGGTATCAGTTGATACCCTGTATTATAATTTTAAATTTATATATATATATATATATATATATGGGAGAATATACAAAAAATAACAACAGACGAGGACAGGTGGTGTAAATAACAAAAGTATATATTAGTATGACGCTCGGGAATACGGAAAGTCTTTGACGTTTCGAGCTACGCTCTTCAACAGAAAGAATACGGAGACAAGGAGAAAAACACGGAGAAAAAAAATTGAATAGTGTTCAGTCAACGGTCAATCATAATAATGGCCGATCATAACAATGACTGACCGGAAGTTAGAAATTCTTATTTCAGGAGAGCTAAGAAAGGGGGAGATAACAAACGGTGATCGGGAACGAGGGGCTGTGTGTGGGAGGTAGACTGCTGGTGATCTTGACGTATGTAGTGTGAAAATGGGGGAAGGGAGAAAGGAAGAAAGTAGTTGGTCAGTTGTAGTGTGTGCGTGGTGTGATGCGAGGGTATTGGTGTGGTGTGCGTGGTGTGATGCAAGGGTATTGGTGTGGTGTGATGTGAGGGTGTTGGGAGGTGGGGAAGGCATGGGTGGAGTGTGGGGTAGAGGTAGGGGTATGTGGGTAGGGTGGGGTATGTGGGTAGGGGTGGGTGGTGGGTGTAAGGAATTGGATGGGGTGGAGTGGGAAGGTAGAGTAGGAGTGTGTTGGGGTGTGGTGGGATGAGCTTATGAGGGGGTGTTGACGAGGAGGGAGAAGGGGAAGGTGGATGTAAGAGAGGGGGAAGATGGGTATGGGAGGGGAGAGGAAGAGAGGAGAGAGGGAAGGGGGATTGAGAGAGGGGGAAGGTGGGTATGGGGGGAGAAAGAGGGGAAGGTGGGTATGGGGGGAGAAAGAGAGGAAGAGAAAGAGAGTGAGAGAGGGAAGAGGGGTATGGGGGGGAAGAAGAAAGGAAGAGAAAGAGAGTGAGAGAGAGGGGAAGAGAGTGAGAGAGTAAGGGTGAGAGAGTAAGAGAGTAAGAGTGTAGAGAGTAGGAGAGTAAGAGTGAGAGAGGGGGGAGTACGGGAGAGGGGGGGAGGGGGGAGTACGAGAGAAGAGAGTGAGAGAGAGTAAGAGAGAGGAGAGAAAGAGTAGGGGTGAAGAGAAGTGGGAGTGGAGAGAAGTATGAAGAGAGGTACAAAGAAGTAGGAGTCGGAGCAGGAGGTGGGGGAGGGGAGAGATGGGTGGTAGGAGGGAGGGTGGGGGAGAGAGACAGGAGGAGGGGGTTAGATGAAGAGTGGAGGGGAGTTGAGCCCATGTGGCGCAAAGGAGCGAAGATAGAAGATTAATCCCTGTTCACGGCGCAAACGGGAGTCCGGATGGCCCCTGTGCATGGACAATCCAAACACAGACAGGTGTTGAGGCAAGGAGTGGCCGGCAGAACGGAAGTGGCGTGACACCGGGGTGTCATTGCCGACGTTGATATCTCGGAGGTGTTCCGCGAATCGGTCGGCCAGGCGCCGCCCCGTTTGTCCGATGTACAGGGATTGGCAGAGAGAGCAGGAGAGGCAATATATGATGTTGGTAGACGTGCAGGTGAAGGAGTCGGTGATGCGATAGGGTCGGTGATGGGTGCTGGTGAGGAGGGTGGTGTTGGAGAGGTAAGGGCAAGTGCGGCAGCGTGGACGGGAGCAGGGGAAAGAGCCAGGTTGGGAGGTTGGGTTGGGGAAGAAGCTGTGGACCAAGAGGTCCCGTAGGTTGTGGGCTCGTTTGAAGGAGGGGAGGGGTCGATTAGGGAAGATGTGGGAGGTGGAGGGGTCGGACTGGAGGCGCCGAAAAGCTCGGAGAATGGAGCGTTGGAGGGGTAGGGTGGTGGGATGGTAGGTGAGGGGAAAAGGGAGGCGGGAAACGGCAGGGCGGGTTCGGGGGGAGAGAGCAGATGCACGGTCCACAGAACGTGCTCTGGCAAGGGCGGTGTGGATGGTGGTGGGTGGATATCCACGCAGGCTAAAGTGGTGAGCCATGAGTTGAGACTGAGTCTCAAAGTCATGGCTGTCGCTACAAAGTCTGCGTAGACGGAGGAATTGGGAATAGGGGATGGAAAGTTTTGTGTGTCTAGGGTGGGAGGAGGAGAAGTTGAGATAGGAGTGTGAGTCTGTGTGTTTGTAGTGGATGGAGGTGCTAAGGGCGGAGTGGAGGATGCTGACCGAAATGTCGAGAAAGGGGACAGAGGTGTCAGAGACAGTACAGGAGAAGTGGAGGGCAGGATGGAAAGATTGAACGAAAGAGAGGAACGAGTCAAGATGTTCGCGGGAGAGAGAGGTGGCTCCGATACAGTCGTCGATATACCGACCGTATAGTTCGGGAGTGGGACCAGTGAAACTGGAGAATATTTGGGCCTCAACATAACCAACGAAGAGGTTCGCGTAGTTGGGGTCCATTCTCGTCCCCATGGCCACTCCCGAGGTTTGCTGGTAGATATCTCCCGCGAACGAGAAGCAGTTGAGAGATAGGACAAGTTCGGCCAGACGAATGAGTGTGGAGGTGTCGGGTTGTGGGTTGGGGCGTTGGTCTAGAAAAAACTTCAGGGCACACAGCCCCTCGTCGTGGGGGATCACTGTATAGAGGCTCTGGATGTCTAGAGTGAAGAGAAGCTTAGAAGGGCCGGGAGGGAAAGAGAAAGTGTTGAATAGACGAAGCGCGTGGTTAGTGTCATGAATGTGGGAAGGGAGAGAAGCCACTAGGGGGGCGAGGACCCGGTCTAGGTATTTTGAGATAAGCTCGGTGGGGCAGTTGCAGGCGGAGACGATGGGGCGGCCAGGGTTGTTCGGTTTATGGATCTTGGGGAGGAAGTAAATGGTGGGGGTGCGTGGGGTGCGAACAATAAGGTTGGAGGCGGTGGCGGGGAGATGGGAGGAGAGGATGAGGTCATGGATAGTGGAGGACACAGTCTGTTGGTAGCTGGGCGTGGGGTCGGAGGGCAGAGGGCGGTAGAATGAGGTATCTCGAAGTTGACGGAGAGCTTCGGCCTCGTAGAGGTCCGCGCGCCATACTACCACGGCTCCACCCTTATCAGCCGGTTTTATGATGATGTCCGTGCGGCGTCGGAGGGATCGAAGGGCCGAGAGTTCGGCTGGGGAGATGTTGAGTCGAGATGGACGCCTGGAAAAGTTAAACCGGCCCACAGCGCGTTGGCAGGCGCCCGCGAAAAGATCAACTGCCTGGAACTGGCCCGGAGCAGGCGTCCACTGGGATGGTCGTCGGCCCAGGTCAGTGAAGCAGTCCTCGTTGGGTGCGGGTGGTGTGTTATGGAAAAGCGCACCCAACCTAACGCGGCGCACAAAGCTGTGGACATCAGCACGGGTTTGAAATTCCTTGCAGGATGGAGTGAGTGGGATGAAGCGCAGACCCCTATTGAGGACGGAGCGCTCCGCCTCAGAGAGAGGAAGATCTGGGGGAATGGTAACGACAGGCTGAAGTGGAGAAGGGGTGGGTGGAATAGAAGTAGGAGGGGATGAAGTAGGGTTAGGAGGGGCGGTCGGGATGGTGGACGGCTGGGAGGGAGGGGGTGGAGTGTGTGTGGGAGAGGCAGGGTGGTTGGGTGTGGGTGGGGAATGCACATCAGGGAGGTAGAAGGGTGGTGGAGGGGTTGGGGTAGTGGCATCGGGTGTAGAGGAATGGAGGAGTGAGTGAAGTTTGCGGAGCTTAGTGTCGGTAAGAAATGCATGAAAGAGATGATTAAGTTGAATGATAAAGCGCAATGTATTGTGAGCATGGGAGGGTGACAGAGAGGAGAAAAATATGGAAAAGGCTGGAGGAAGAAGGCGGTCGATAGTGTGGATTTTAGAGAGATTGGAGCGAATGGTGGCCCGCATAAGGCGGTAGGATGTGGTGCGGAGTATGGGTAGAATGGTGGTAGAGGAGTGGAGAGTGGGGTGGAAATGGAGGCGGAAACCCTTAGGGATGAGGCGGTGATGTAAGCAGCGACTGAGAAACGTAATATGACTAGAGAAACGAGTCTTCTTGAATATGAGTAAGGAGAGTCGTATAGTAGGTTGAAAGTATAGAGAGGGAAGTGTGCGGAGGTATAGTTTTAGGCGGTTGTGGAGAGTGAGTTGGAAAGATTTGTAGTCAGGCATGATGGAACGAGAGAGAAAAGAAAATTAGACGTGGGAAGGAGAATTACAAAAGGTGTGGTGGAAAAAAACAAGCGTGATGAGAAAATTGGACGTGGAAAAAAGGAAAAAAAGAAAAAAAGGGGGGAAAAAAACTGGAAAAAAAACTTTTTTAACAGGTGTGGGGGAAAAAAATAAAGGCATGAGGAGAAAAAACGAAAAAGGGGTTGTGAGAAGAAAATATATGCGAGATGGGAGAAAAAAACAAAGCAAAAAGGAAGATGGGACAATAGGGAGAAATGGGGTGACAGGGAGAGGAGAAAAGAAAGGGAGGGAGAAGAATACAAAGTAATAGGTGCAGATTAGAGAAGACAGATTAGGAACATCCAGAGTACGAAGAGACGGTAGGTGAAGGAAAGTAAGGTAAAAAAGGATGATAAAGGAGGTTTACAAAAGTGGAAAAGTTCAAAAGTTTTTTAGACGTCGTGGTATATTGAAGCGATTTCCAATCAGAAGATGGGTCCAGTGTAAATCCGTGGGTAGGAGAGGTGCAGCCGGAGGGTATAAAGTTCAGAATCAAACAGTCCAGATCCAGAAGGAAAGAAGGTAGAATCCAAAAGTTGGTAGTGTGTGATGAGAGGAGACAGGATTAGCTGGTGCGACCACGTGAGCGTGTATTATATGTGGGAGAATATACAAAAAATAACAACAGACGAGGACAGGTGGTGTAAATAACAAAAGTATATATTAGTATGACGCTCGGGAATACGGAAAGTCTTTGACGTTTCGAGCTACGCTCTTCAACAGAAAGAATACGGAGACAAGGAGAAAAACACGGAGAAAAAAAATTGAATAGTGTTCAGTCAACGGTCAATCATAATAATGGCCGATCATAACAATGACTGACCGGAAGTTAGAAATTCTTATTTCAGGAGAGCTAAGAAAGGGGGAGATAACAAACGGTGATCGGGAACGAGGGGCTGTGTGTGGGAGGTAGACTGCTGGTGATCTTGACGTATGTAGTGTGAAAATGGGGGAAGGGAGAAAGGAAGAAAGTAGTTGGTCAGTTGTAGTGTGTGCGTGGTGTGATGCGAGGGTATTGGTGTGGTGTGCGTGGTGTGATGCAAGGGTATTGGTGTGGTGTGATGTGAGGGTGTTGGGAGGTGGGGAAGGCATGGGTGGAGTGTGGGGTAGAGGTAGGGGTATGTGGGTAGGGTGGGGTATGTGGGTAGGGGTGGGTGGTGGGTGTAAGGAATTGGATGGGGTGGAGTGGGAAGGTAGAGTAGGAGTGTGTTGGGGTGTGGTGGGATGAGCTTATGAGGGGGTGTTGACGAGGAGGGAGAAGGGGAAGGTGGATGTAAGAGAGGGGGAAGATGGGTATGGGAGGGGAGAGGAAGAGAGGAGAGAGGGTGGGTATAAGAGAGGGAAGGGGGATTGAGAGAGGGGGAAGGTGGGTATGGGGGGAGAAAGAGGGGAAGGTGGGTATGGGGGGAGAAAGAGAGGAAGAGAAAGAGAGTGAGAGAGGGAAGAGGGGTATGGGGGGGAAGAAGAAAGGAAGAGAAAGAGAGTGAGAGAGAGGGGAAGAGAGTGAGAGAGTAAGGGTGAGAGAGTAAGAGTGTAGAGAGTAGGAGAGTAAGAGTGAGAGAGGGGGGAGTACGGGAGAGGGGGGGAGGGGGGAGTACGAGAGAAGAGAGTGAGAGAGAGTAAGAGAGAGGAGAGAAAGAGTAGGGGTGAAGAGAAGTGGGAGTGGAGAGAAGTATGAAGAGAGGTACAAAGAAGTAGGAGTCGGAGCAGGAGGTGGGGGAGGGGAGAGATGGGTGGTAGGAGGGAGGGTGGGGGAGAGAGACAGGAGGAGGGGGTTAGATGAAGAGTGGAGGGGAGTTGAGCCCATGTGGCGCAAAGGAG
The DNA here is from genome assembly GCF_046866305.1 of Octopus bimaculoides. Taxonomy (NCBI): domain Eukaryota; kingdom Metazoa; phylum Mollusca; class Cephalopoda; order Octopoda; family Octopodidae; genus Octopus; species Octopus bimaculoides. The sequence continues at coordinate 76,474,002 of NC_142929.1, read as the reverse complement.
CGAAGATAGAAGATTAATCCCTGTTCACGGCGCAAACGGGAGTCCGGATGGCCCCTGTGCATGGACAATCCAAACACAGACAGGTGTTGAGGCAAGGAGTGGCCGGCAGAACGGAAGTGGCGTGACACCGGGGTGTCATTGCCGACGTTGATATCTCGGAGGTGTTCCGCGAATCGGTCGGCCAGGCGCCGCCCCGTTTGTCCGATGTACAGGGATTGGCAGAGAGAGCAGGAGAGGCAATATATGATGTTGGTAGACGTGCAGGTGAAGGAGTCGGTGATGCGATAGGGTCGGTGATGGGTGCTGGTGAGGAGGGTGGTGTTGGAGAGGTAAGGGCAAGTGCGGCAGCGTGGACGGGAGCAGGGGAAAGAGCCAGGTTGGGAGGTTGGGTTGGGGAAGAAGCTGTGGACCAAGAGGTCCCGTAGGTTGTGGGCTCGTTTGAAGGAGGGGAGGGGTCGATTAGGGAAGATGTGGGAGGTGGAGGGGTCGGACTGGAGGCGCCGAAAAGCTCGGAGAATGGAGCGTTGGAGGGGTAGGGTGGTGGGATGGTAGGTGAGGGGAAAAGGGAGGCGGGAAACGGCAGGGCGGGTTCGGGGGGAGAGAGCAGATGCACGGTCCACAGAACGTGCTCTGGCAAGGGCGGTGTGGATGGTGGTGGGTGGATATCCACGCAGGCTAAAGTGGTGAGCCATGAGTTGAGACTGAGTCTCAAAGTCATGGCTGTCGCTACAAAGTCTGCGTAGACGGAGGAATTGGGAATAGGGGATGGAAAGTTTTGTGTGTCTAGGGTGGGAGGAGGAGAAGTTGAGATAGGAGTGTGAGTCTGTGTGTTTGTAGTGGATGGAGGTGCTAAGGGCGGAGTGGAGGATGCTGACCGAAATGTCGAGAAAGGGGACAGAGGTGTCAGAGACAGTACAGGAGAAGTGGAGGGCAGGATGGAAAGATTGAACGAAAGAGAGGAACGAGTCAAGATGTTCGCGGGAGAGAGAGGTGGCACCGATACAGTCGTCGATAAAAAAAACAATAACAAAAAAACAACAAAGTGAGGACGTGATATGGATAGTATTATTGGACGCTCAGGAAAGGAAAGAGAGAGTGTATGATGTTTCGGGCGTAGCCCTTCGTCGGAAAGATGGAAAGTTCGGAGAATGGAAGAACGGAGAAAGAGGAAAATGGTACCGATGCCCACGAGGTTACATGATGAAAAGGCCGGAAGAGGAGGTGGTGGGGGAAAAGTTCTTTCTAAGATAGGAGAGTGAAAAAGGGAGATGAATCTGTGCGTTTGCGAAAGTCTGCGAGTGTGTGTGTGATAACAGAACGTGTGTGTGCGTATGTATGTGTGTGTGTGTGTGTGTGTGCATGGTTTGGTGGTTTATCTGTTAGTGTGTTTGTGTGTGTGTGTGTGTGTGTGTGTATGACGTAGTGGAAGAAATTAATAGCAGGACTGGTTAGTGGACGCTGTAGACAGTGTAGGTAGGTCAACAGGTGGTTATTTGGGTGTGTGTGTGTTCGTGTTTGTGTGGGGTTGTCGGTGTTAGGTACGTGTACGTGTGTGTGTGTATTTTGTATGTGCGTGTGTGTGTATGTTTTCTGTGCGTGTTTGTGTGTATGTGTATGTTGTGTGTATGTGAGTTGCTGTGTACGTGTGTGTGCGTGCATTTGCTATTGTATATGCGTGTATTGTTTATGCCCATGTGTGTATGATTGTATGCGTGTCTGTGTGAGTGTGTAGTGTTGGTGAGAAGTGTGTGTGTATGTGGGTGTGTGTGTGGGATTGTGAGTGTTAGGTACGGGTGTGTGTGTGTTTATGTGTGTCTGTATGTGTTTCCGTGTGCGCGTGTGTGTATATTCTTTGTGCGTGCGTGTATGTGTATATTGTGTATGTTTTCGTGCGTGCGTATGTGTTATGTATATGAGTGAGTATTGTGTATGTGAGAGGTGTGTGTGCATGTGTGTATGTGTGCATGTGTGTATATGTGTGTGTGTGTGTGTGGTTTTATGTATGTGAGGGGTGTGTATGTGTGTGCGTGCGTATGTGTGCCAGGTATGTGTGTTATTTTGTGTGTGCACTCCTGTGTGTATGTGTGTGCATGTGTATGCGGCTGTGTATGTAGGCGTGCGCGTATATATGGGTGTGTGTGTGTATATATGTGCGTTCGGCTATGTGTGTGTGAGGGCGCGTATGTATGTTTGTCATGTATGTGGGCGGTATATATGTAAGGTGTGTGGGTATGTGTGCGTGTAGGTAGTGGTGAGATAAAAAGTGGAAAAAAGTAAGTGTAATAACAAGAGAGTAATGGATATAATGTCAGGGGGACGAGGGGGGGGGGGGGTAAAAAAAAAAATTATGTAAAGTGTTGCAGGGACGTAAAGGGAGAGTCATAAGGAAGAGAAGGCTGCGTTGAGTCCGAAGGGGAAAGAAGAATTAAGGTTGAAAATGTAGCGTTGCTCCAAGTGGAGTGGCGAGGGAGTGGACCCATGGTGCAGGGCGAGGCCAAAAACGGAGATGTTAGAGGGAGAGTGGTTGGGCAGTTGGAAGTGACGGCCGACAGGGCAGTCCGAACCTAGCCGAACGTCCCTTAGGTGTTCGGTGAAACGGTCGGCCAGCCGGCGGTCCGTCTGCCCCACGTAGAGTTGGTTGCATAGGGTGCATTTGTTGCAGTAAATAAGGTTGGAGGAGGTGCAGGTGAAACTGTGTGGAATGTGAAGTGTTTGTAGGTTCGATCCGGTGACAGAGGTAGTGTTGGTGATGAAGGGGCAGGTGTGACAGCGGGATCTGGAGCACGGGAAGGAGCCGGGTGGGGGTGGGGAGGAAGAGGAGAAGGTACTGCGGACCAGTAGATCGCGTAGGTTGCGGGCGCGTTTGAAAGCGGATAGGGGTGGGTTGGGGAAAATGGGGTGGGTAGTGGGATCGAGCTGGAGGCGACGGAAGGCCCGTAGGATCCTCCGACGAAGGGGTAGGGTGGCAGGGTGGAAACGGAGTGGGAAGGGGGTACGGTTAGGGGATTGGTGTGGGGGAGGAGAGAGGGCGGTGGTGCGGTTGATTCGACGAGCGCGGGCGAGGGCGGATTGGACAAGGTGGGAGGGGTATCCTCGATGCATGAACAGACGAGCAAGATACTGGGACTGGGTCTCGAAATCCTGGTCCAGGCTGCACAAACGTCGGAGGCGGAGGAACTGGGAGTAGGGGATGGCTCGTTTGGTGTGGAATGGATGGGAGGAGGAGAAGTTGAGGTAGAGGTGGGAGTCAGTGGGTTTGAAGAAGGCGGAGGTAGTGAGAGAGTTGGAGGGGGTGTTGATGGAAAGAGAGATGTCGAGGAAGTTGACAGAGATGGTGGAAGTAAAGTCAAGAGCGGGGTGGAAGTTAGAGAGGAAGGAGATGAAAAGGCAGAGCTGTTCGCGGGAGAGGGAGGTGGCTCCTATACAGTCATCTATGTAGCGACCGTATAGTTCCGGGGTCGGACCGGAGAATTGGGAGAATACTTGGGCCTCAATGTAACCAACAAAGAGGTTGGCGTAATTGGGCCCCATTCTCGTCCCCATCGCGACCCCAGATTCCTGTTGGTAGGTATCTCCGGCGAACGTGAAGCAGTTGAGGGTGAGGACGAGTTCTGCCAGACGAAGCAGGGTAGGGGTGCTAGGTGTGGGGTCAGGGCGGCGGTCAAGGAAGTATTGGAGGGCTGAGAGACCATCGTTGTGTGGAATCACCGTGTATAGGGATTTGATGTCCAGGGTGAAGAGGAGGTGTGAGGGGCCGGGAGGGAAGGAAAAGGAATTGAAGAGGCGAAGGGCGTGGTTGGTGTCGTGTATGTGGGATGGGAGGGCAGCAACTAACGGGGATACGATATGGTCGAGGTATTTTGAAATGAGTTCGGTGGGGCAATTGCAAGCAGAGACAATGGGGCGGCCAGGGTTGTTAGGTTTGTGGATCTTGGGAAGGAAGTAGATGGAGGAGGTGCGAGGTGTGCGGACGATGAGGTTGGTGGCGGTAGCGGGGAGAGCAGAGGAGGAGATGAGGTCATGGATTGTGGAGGACACAAGCCGTTGGTAGGAGGTGGTGGGGTCGGAGGGGAGGAGGCGGTAGAAGAGGGGATTGTGAAGCTGGCTGAGCGCTTCCCTCCTGTAAAGGTCCGCGCGCCACACCACCACTGCTCCACCTTTGTCCGCCGGCTTGATGACGATGTCGTCACGGCGGCGGAGGTTGCGGAAGGCGACCGATTCGGCCCGGGTGCGATTGGCCCGGAGGGGTCTTTTTTTAAAGTCGAAACGCTCGACCAACGCCTTACAGTCATCCACGAACAAGTCTAGGCTACTGAATTGGCCTGGAGGCGGCGTCCAGTTGGATGGGCGGCGTCCCAGGTCCAAGAAGTAGTCCCGATTGTCGGGACGCTGTGTTGACGTATGGAAGAACGCGCACAGTTTGATGCGGCGCAGGAACTGGCTGACATCAGTGCGAGTCCCGAATTCGTCACAGTGGGGCGTGAGAGGCGTGAAGCGGAGGCCCCTACCAAGGAGCGAGCGCTCAGCGGCGGACAGGGGGAGATTGGGTGGTATAGTCACAACCGTGTGAGGAAGCGGGGTGGTAGGGTGAGTAGGGTCGGGAGAAGAGGTGGGGTGGGGTTGTTGGAGGTGTGGGGAGGTGATGGCGTGGGGGTTAGGATGTCCGGGTGGGAGGAGTGTGAGTGTGTGGAATGGGCAGTGGAGGGGGGCATGGAATCGGGAGGGGGAGCTGAAGGGGAGGGTGTCAGGGGTGCGGAAGGGTGGGGGTTGAGGAGGTTGTGGAGTTTTTTATTTTTTGTGTGTGTGAGGAAATTGTGGAGTTGGTGATTGAGATTGAGGAGGAAGCAGAGGATAGGTTGGGTGAAGGGTTGATTGCAGAGGGAGGAGAGGAGGAGGTAAGCTTGGGAGAGTTGGTGGTCAATGGAGTGGAGGAGGGAACGGGTGGAACGGATGATGAGGCGGGAGGTGCGGGCAAGGGTGGGCTCGATGAAGGGGGAGGAATAGGGGGGAGCGTGGAATTTCAAGAGGAAGCCACGGGGTATGACGTGATGGTGGAGACAGCGGCTGAGAAAGTTGAGATGGCTAGTCTGGCGGGTCTTTTTGAAGAGCAAGTAAGAGAGGTTTTTTGTGGGTTGCAAGCATTGTGGGGGGAAAAAAGAAAGAAAACGGCGAAGAAGGGACTGAAGATGTTGGGTGAAGGAGTGAAGGTCAGGCATGGTGAGAGGATGTGAATGTCGGTGTGGGTGTTATTAGTGGCGAGACAAGGGAAGGACGAGAAAGGTAGAAGGAGAACAGATAAAGGTGAAACAAGTCGAAAAAAGTGGAAAAAAGTGTAAGAGTCACGGACAAATTTTGCTGATGTTCAATCAAGGTTCAGGAAAGGCAGATCCAATGGGAACAGTAATCCAAGGTAATCTGGCAGTTGGGTACATCAAATCCAGTTGAAAGGCCAGGGTCCGTGTGAGCGTACGTCATATAGTTCAAAAAAACAATAACAAAAAAACAACAAAGTGAGGACGTGATATGGATAGTATTATTGGACGCTCAGGAAAGGAAAGAGAGAGTGTATGACGTTTCGGGTGTAGCCCTTCGTCGGAAAGATGGAAAGTTCGGAGAATGGAAGAACGGAGAAAGAGGAAAATGGTACCGATGCCCACGAGGTTACATGATGAAAAGGCCGGAAGAGGAGGTGGTGGGGGAAAAGTTCTTTCTAAGATAGGAGAGTGAAAAAGGGAGATGAATCTGTGCGTTTGCGAAAGTCTGCGAGTGTGTGTGTGATAACAGAACGTGTGTGTGCGTATGTATGTGTGTGTGTGTGTGTGCATGGTTTGGTGGTTTATCTGTTAGTGTGTTTGTGTGTGTGTGTATGACGTAGTGGAAGAAATTAGTAGCAGGACTGGTTAGTGGACGCTGTAGACAGTGTAGGTAGAAGGTCAACAGGTGGTTATTTGGGTGTGTGTGTGTTCGTGTTTGTGTGGGGTTGTCGATATATATATATATATATATATATATATATATATATATATATATATATATATATATGTATATAAACCATAAAAATCAGGAGGTTTGAGAAGTGAATATATATTTAACCACTTGACATCCTTAGGATTATGATCATTTTGTAAAATTCTTCATGTAGTATTAATTTCAATGTGAAAGATATGCTTACATGTTTGCATTAATATGTATGCTTGGCATTATACTATACAATTGTATATTCATAAATCAATGGAGATGAAGAAAAGCTAGCTTATGAGACCACCAGAACATAATGGTTACACCAACAATCAACTCGTGTGTGTGTGTGCACGCACTTGTTTTACTGTCTCCTTGCCTTGACATTTGGCAGTAGTTGTAAGCAAGTGTCTCCATCATGCAAGAGGTGTTCTTCATTTCCAGTCCTCAATGTAATCACATTTGGGCATGGTGAAATATGGCCTTACTTGGAAACAGGTGAGGGTTGGCAACAAGAATGGCATCTAATTACACAAAATTTGTCTGATCCATGCAAGTATAGAAAAGCAGATGTTTCATAAAATATTACATGGGTGATAATATTTTCAACTGAGACATTACAACCGTATTTAATTGTTCAAATACTTCACCTTTGTGTATATGCATATATTTATTCAATCACTGACATTTATCAAGGGTTTCTCCCATTGTTTTGATGTGCTATTTTCTATCATTAACAAAACAGTCAGTATTTTTGATGACATGGGTATGCTAAGATATAAATATACACACACATATGATGAGTTTCCATTGCTGGCTTCTACAAAGTCCACTTACAAGGCATTGGTCAGCTTGAGGTTCCAACAGAAGACATTTGCCCAAGGTGCCACACTGTCAAATAGAACTTGAGACTTCATGGTAACAAAATGAACTCAACTCTAACTCTGCAGTTATGCCTGCACCTCAATGTACAAGCTGCAGGTTATTGCACCCGATGGGATATAAGATCCCCCCCTCCCCCCGAAAAAAACCGATGTCTCAAATCACCTCAGTTCTAGTATGCAAAGTTGGGTCTCCTTTGACTTTAATGCACTGAAAAGTTAACTTTCCTGCATTATGTATTACTGAAATTGGGGTGTGTTTAATATGCCCATGCATCTTTTATGTCATCAAATGTAGTGTTTATGTGGCATACTAGAGTGTTAACCATCATTTAACGGGTAAATTTGGAAGTATATTTTTGTCACAGTGGCTAGTATCTGGAAATATGGCATACATACAATAATTATAATTTAACTTTTATCAAATTTCTTATTGCTTATACAAAATAATGAAATGAATACTAAGTTTTAAAAGAAAAATATTTATTGCCATAAAATTAAATTAAATGAAACAAATTTTCTGTTTGTATAAATATATGCTTGCAATAAGTATGTTAATATTTTTCTAAATTTTATCAACATAATTGCAATTTACTCCATCAAAAACCGATCTTTGCAAAGTTTCATTATAAAAATTTGTATATCTTTCAGAAAGGTGGTGGGGTTCCAAACAGAAGTTACACTCCCTCTCCCTTTCTTTTGCGCACACCAAATCTAGTCTGTGCACTAATCATCCACCTCTTATGTTAACTCTCTCCGTATCTCTTTTTACGCTTTCCCCGTCTCTTTATAATGATGTAAGGCATGACTGGAAAACAATCAACCAACTAACATATATATCAGCTATTATTATGAAGAGATATAAAGAAATGAGCTGGCTGAGTTGTTACTGGTTTGGATAAAATGCTTAGGGGCATTTCTTCTGGCTCTTTATGTTCTGGGTTCAGATTCCACCAAGTTATTCTTTGCCTGTCATCCTTTCAGTATTGATAAAGCACCACTTAAATACTGAGGTTGATGTAATCAACTTACCCCATCCCCTCAAAATCCCTGGCCTTGTACCAAAATTAGGAACAATTATTATATAGAGATAGAGTAAATGTTATCCACGCAGACTACGCCCCCAATATCTTTTTGATGTTGTTTATGTGGGATTAAATGTTATTTCTGTTTCACAGGAACTAGAGAATCAGTTAGACCAAGAAAATGTGGACAATAAGTTACTGGAGAGCAAGGAACAACGACTTCTAGAAGAACTAAAGGTAAGCAAGCTTTTACTGAGAAACTGGAAATCTATGACCTCTCAAACCTATATAAAATGTGCTTGTATCATATATACACTACCTAATATGTATTAGTAAAGTGTAGCTTGACTCTGATCAAGCAGTCCTATGGCACACATTTGGCTGGCTAGATAATGAGGTACAGTTCATAGTGCCTTCCTTCCAATGACACTATGTCTCCACCTAGCTGACACACATACTGTACTCTCTGACATACTGTAAAGAATTGTATGAGAGCAGCATAGTGTAGCTTAAAAGCATGATTATTTAAAGGTTTGTTTCAAACAGCTATATAATTCATTAATTTACCTAATGGATATCCTTGTTTAACTGCCACTTTTCCATGCTTACATGAACCACAGAGTTTATTAATACCCTTTCTGTCACCAATCTGTACCTGTTTCTGAGCAAGGTGATATTTCTCCATGATCAAATGTTTTCACAGAATATTAGAAGTGAATAACATTCACAATATCAAGACAAAACACACAAAAATTGCATGCACATACACACACACACACAGTGTGTCAACTTGGGTAAATGTCTTGTTAAAGCCCTGGACTGACCAAAACCTTGTGGGTGAATTTGGTAGAGAGAAACTGACAGAATCCAATTGTATGGCATCTGTAAATGATTGTCACTGTCATACAACCAGTGTCATTCATTTCCAGTATTCTGTGAGTGCATTCTTGGTCATGAGGAAATATTTTCATGGAAACACATGAGGGTTGGCAACAGAAAGGGCCCGCTGTAGAAAATCTGCTTCAATAAAACCCATGCAAGTATGGAAAAGTGGATGTTGATATGATGGTAGATACACACACACAAGTACATATATACTTACATATATCTATATATATATATAATGTGTGTATGTATATGTGTGTATATATGTATGTATATGTGTATATATATGTGTGGGTGTGTGTATGTGCATGTGTATATACACATTCGTAATATACATGAATGTGTGTGTGTATATATATATATATATATGAATCAATGAAATTCCAACTTAGTTTGATTTTCATGTTTTATTATTTGCAATTTTTACAATTTTACAGTATTGAAATAACCTAGTACTTTCATGCATTATGCAATCATCAAGTTTATGTAGTAACAGTTGTGTTCCACAATTGACAACTGTAGCGAAATGGTCAGATTTATCCTTTAAATACCCTCCGATGGGCTCCACCAGGTTGAATCTTACAAACTGTAATTTGACCAATCAGCATGTGGCTTAGATGATAATGATGATGATAATAATAATAATAATAATAATAATAATAATAATAATAATAATGAAATTATTGTATACAGTGCTCAGGTGTACTACAACTTCTCAAAATTGCGCATAAAGCATATGCAGTATTGTACAAATGTCTTGAAAGTGAACAGTGTATGAATCAGATACATGCTTGCGTGTGTATGGCGGGGAGAAAATCAGGTGTAGTGTTGGCGAATCTCAGGAAGCATGGAAGTTTTGAAGGATGCAGTTCTCCGACAACTAACAACTGATGCCGGCAGTTTGTTCCATACTTCAACAACTCTTAGTGTGAAAAAGTGTTTCCGAAATTCATAGGAGTTGTGCTGTTTTCTGACTTTGTAAACATGTCCACGGGTGTTAGACAGGTGGAATTTGAAAAGGTGCTCAGAGTCATTGTTAGTAAGATGGTTAATAATTTCATGGGCATCTGCCAATACTGTTGCTGATTGAGGTGCTGACCCAGATTTTGTTCATTTCTCTGAACACTGCTGCTGCATACCTGATTTTAATGTTGACATCAGCCTCATCATCTCCTCCTATAGTAATAATATTACTGAAGTGAGACTGAGGAAATGTGAGGACGAGAAGAGATATGATGTAGATTGGTTTGTTAGAGTAGGATGAGTCAAAAGTTTTCTTGTTACATGTGGGTGAAACACAGGTCAGGGGCTAGCAGATAGTGATAATACAGCAAGACAGGGCATGTAGGTGGGACACACAAGTCGGGGGCTAGTGGAGAGCAATGATACAGTGGCACAGGGCCAAGAGGACAAGATTGGGGAGTGGGAGGTAAGCATAGTGTATGAAACAGAAATGTGAGGAAGAGATGTAGAGACATAATTTGGTTTGTTGTGGTAATGTGTGTGAGAAATTTTCTTGTGAAATGTGGGTGGGACACATTCATTGTAAATTATAAGAATTGCTCTTTTCTGAATGTAGTCTTGACTATCATAGACCAAGGAAATGTAAAGTAAATGTTTATCTTCACTGATGTTTGATATTGGATTTTACTGTTAGCAGAAAAATTAGAATAGAGTGAGAAATGGTAATACAATTAACTAACAAACTTACAATTTTATATTAGTTTTTAATAAACCAGAAAATATTTTATTTCCTATTGCAGACTTTAGGAACTGAGTTGGATCATGCCAATGCTGGTCGGAAAATGGTGGAAAGTAAAGAACAGCAGCTCATTGATAAAATAAAAGTAAGTATTATGAATATTGTAGACATTACTATTATCAAAGGGTTTCAAAATTTAAATCAAATTTCCTATAATTATGTGAATAATTATGTGAAAGTGTAGATTTTATGTCTTTATATCAACACTCAGTTATTTTTTACTTATTCAGTCATGGGCCAGGCTAGGGCACTGCCTTGAAGAGTTTAGTTGAACAAATTAGCTCCAGTACTTATTTTTTTTATATAGTCTGATACTTATTCTATCAGCATCTTCTGCCAAGCTGTTTGGTTACAGGGATATAAACAAACCAACACCATTTCTCAAGCAGTGGGTGGGGAACACACACACACACATGACAGGCTTTCACACACTGACCATCTACCAGATTCTCTCACGCAAGGCATTAGTTGGCCTAGGGCTACGGCTGGAAAGCAAGCTTCTTAACCACACAGCCATACATGCACCTATAATTGTGAAGTAGTAGTATAACTATTTGCTAGCACTTTGATGTTTTAACCAAAACCTTTTAGTTTGAAAATTATATAGTGGCAACAGGATTTCAGTTCATCTAAGTTAATTTCACTGCATCTTAGAAATTCTTTTACATAAATTTCATAAACTCTGCCCCCTTCCAAACACCTTTTGCTACCCTCATTAATAATAAAAAAAATTTTTCTATCTCAATACAAACTTGATTTGGAGATACAAGCATATTTAAATGCTATACATGGCATTATTATACTATAACTTTCATTTGCAAGTGAGTAGGAAACACTGAATAAAATAGCTACTGTGAAACAGCAAAGACATTATTTAAAAACATCCTTTGGAATAACTATAATGAGAGGCAAATACATTTGGGACCGTTCAACAGAGGATTCAATACCTTAATATCTTAGTGTTCTGAGTTCAAATCGTGGTATCAGCTTCAACAATGATTATCATTTCTTTTCATGATTAACAAAATAAATACCAATAAATACAGAGATTAATTAATTAATCATGTGGCCTAGTGATTAGAGTGTTGAGCTTATAAAACTAAAGTTGCAGGGTTCTATTCTTGAATCAGGCAGCATGCTTTTACTAATTGTTTTTGGTAGCTATGTATTTGTGAGCAGTCATAAATGCCTTTTTGGACCTCTTACTCATGGCACACTGAGGATGTGACAGCTAATGAAGGAGAGAGGGCTGCACCAGTACAAGACTAGTGATCATTTTCAGCTGGGTTGATTGAAGCCACATGAAAAGAAGTACCTTGTTTAAGGATTCAGTGCACCGCCTGATTCAAGAATAGAACCCTGCAACTTTAGTTTTATAAGCTCAACACCCTAATCACTGGGCCACATGATTAATTAATATCTGTATTTATTGGTATTTATTTTGTTAATCATGAAAAGAAATGATAATCATTGTTGAAGCTGATACCATGATTTGAAATCAGAACACTAAGATACAAAGGTATTGAATCCTCTGTTGAACGGTCCCAAATGTATTTGCCTCTCATTATAGTTATTCCAAAGGATGTTGTTAGATAATGTCGTTGCTGTTTCACAGTAGCTATTTTATTCAGTGTTTGTTAATTTCTAATGCTCACCTCTACCATTACTACCTCCTCCATCACCACTGTTACCAACACACCACCATCATTATCAACAATGCTACCACCCTATCATCACCACTACCACCTTCACCACCATCATTATCATCATCATCTTTGCCAATGTAACATTTCCTCCAAGTTTTACTGTTGAAGTTTGTGCTGCTATTGTTACTGTTTGAAATTTCATTGCATCACCAGACTTGTTTCATAGTGCCAATGTTGCTACTTTATTGTATTTTTTGTTATTTGTGTGGGAAGTTAAAATGGTTTGTTATTTGTGTATTTGTTAGAGTTCTGTACGCTTCGTTCTTCCTTCATGCCTGGTAATGTTATCTTGTAGAGTCTATCCAGTTTTGTATGAATCCTGCTACCTCTATTCATAAAACCTACTGATTCTGATATAATTGAGACTGCTGTTTCTATGTATTTATATACCTATCATCTGGAGGATGGTTTCTCAGTCTCCTTTAGAACTGTGGTGTGTGTTTTTTGGGTTTTTTTTTTTAAAGGATTGAGAAGCCTATCAATACATTTCCATATCCAGGAATTGTCAATAACCTCATGGAAGGGCCACAACTATATCTTATTAATAATACTTCTCACACTTGTGATAGTGCATGCACATATATATACACACACATGCTTAAAAAAATAGTCATCCACAACATCAGGTTAGATGTACTGTGATGTTCCTATGTTCCAGGTATTTCTGTAAAGCTGCCTAAGTTATTTTGGGTTTACATATGGGATCTGACCTAGATACTCATTCAGTAGTGCATTGTTACAGGTAACATATTCTGTTCTACTGGGACCAGCTGTTCCTGTCATTCTATTGGAGTTGATAGATATAGAAATTCTTTTATTTATTTACTGTTTCAGTTGTTGAACTGTGGCCATGCTGGAGCACCATCTTAAAAGGTTTAGTTAAACAAATCAACCCCTCTACTTATTTGATGTGTAGTATCTTTCTCTTAGTTTCGTTTTGCCAAAATGCAAATGTTTTTGTAGGTGTTGGGTGTAAACAAATCAACACTGGTTGTCAAGTGATTGGGAGTGGGGAACATGCGCACACATACATACAATGATATATAAGAAGCTTCCACAGAGTTTCTCTGTATCAAATCTGCTCATAAAGCTTTGATCGGCTTGGAACTGTAGAAGACACTTGTCCAAGGTGCCATAGAATGAGACTGAACCTGAAACCACATGTTTGTGAAGCAAACTTCTAAACCATACCTGTATATTGTGTTGTGTTGACAAAATTGACTGTTGTCTCTTTCTTTCCTCTATAAGATACAGGAGTGACTTAATAAATAGGACATTTTTATTCATTTTTTTTTTAATAGTATACAACAACCACCTCTATTGTTAATTGTAGGTTTGCTCTTCCCTTTTCTATGTAAATTTAAGAAAATAAATTTACATGCTGATCTTAGCTTACTAAATGCAAGGCTTTCAGTTCAGAGCTCAGGCACTATGCAACTGATATCATCATCATCATCATTTTAATGTCCACTTTTCCATTTTTGCATGGGTCAAATAAAATTTGTTGAGGCAGATATTCTACTGCTGAATGGCCTTCCTGTCACAAACCTTCACCTATCTCTAAGTAAGGAAGTGTCTAACCTAATGGAAGGGATTTCATTTTGAAAGAACTATTTTTGTTTTAGATTTCTCAGCAGTGTTTCCATCTTCTGCTGATGTAAACTGGCCAAAGACAAATATGCATACATTTTGTTTCGAAACAGCTTTTTTGATTTTGAGGTTTCTTGACTCAGTTTTAGGCTTTTCTCTACTAGGGTGAGAATGTAGTCAGTTAAACAAAATTAGTTCACTGGTTACAAAAGAATGAAATGTAAAATTAGTTCAGGTAGGAGCTGAGCTTTGTTCAAATCCTCTAACTTACAGGAAGAGGAACATGGGTGGTGGGAGCAATGGTGGTGATACTTGCTACTTCCTACTCGAATATATTTTCTTTCATTTGATAATGATGATGTTGGTAGTAGTGGTGCTGATTACTGTTGTAGTACCTGACAATTCCAAATATTTCTTCTCTTTCAGAATTTGGAAAATCAGTTAGAAAGTGTAGAAAGTAGCAAAAAAACACTGGAAAACAAAGAACAACGTTTTACTGATAAGATAAAGGTAAGATAAAAAAAAATTGTTCCAAGAGGTGAACAAGAAAGAGGGTATCATGCCATGGGTTTTGTTGATAAAGCTTCGATATCTTTCATGCCAATTTCATTGTTTTTGGTGAGGGTTTGAATTTAAATACAGGGATAATAATGTTACCGAACTATGGTCATGAGATCAATTTTACTAGTTAAGATTGTCATTTAATTGCGCAAGATGGTGTTCAAACTATATAAAGACTGTACCAATGCTAACAATTTGTGAGTCATTATTATATCATCGGCAATAAGCAATTAGGTATGAGGCTGCATTTACAGGCAAGAATGACCATATAAACAAATAAATATGTATTTATGATATTTAGCTGTTTATATCGTATATCTTTACAAAAGTGTATTTATATCATGTTGAAGAATATATCTGTATGTCTATAGGTAATATAGGAAGATTTATAACATGGAAGATATAGAGAATGATCTCATTAAATTTATGTTGCAAGTACCTTACATTATTATAGAAATAAGAGAAAATAGAGCAGGTAAGTGGATAGATAGATAGATAGATATATGCCGACATCAAACACCAGAGTAAATTAAATTTTGTTGAACACATCTCCTTTGAGGATTATATAAGGAGAAAGAGGTTAGAGCACATGTCTTGGAACAAAGTGACATTGCTCTGTCTGAAATTCAAGTTGAATCTGGCACAGAGTTCAAATAATCAATTTATTTAACCCAGAGCAAAACCTTCCAGTACCTTTAAATTGCAAGTTGGTGGGAAGCTTACATAACCTTCCTTTAAACATGCCAACCAGTGCTGATTGACCAGCAAACATTTATGTGGGTATTCTGTTCTTTCAAGGGGCTGGCCAAAGCCTCACTACAAGTTATTCATCTCTAGAGCAAGCTCAGTGAGTTTGATCTTGGTGTTGGCACTGAGCTAATTGGCACAGTGGTTAGTGTTGGATAGAATGTTTCACAGCATTTGTTCTGATTCTGAGTACAAATTCCACTGAGATAACTTCACCTTACAGTCTTTTGGGGTTCAATTGAAAAGTAGCAATCCAAAGTGGTAGATTGGTGGAACTGTTAGACTCATTGAAAAATTGATGTAACCAGAATGTTCTGTTGATCTGAAGAGCTAGCCTTCTATATCTGCATCAATTTGTAAATGTGCAATAGCACTATGCAATGTATAACATGCATATTAGTGCAGACATGTAAAATAATTTATTATACATCTCTGTTGTGTTTTAGAAGAATAACATGTTAATAACCTAACGATATGTCTTTCTTACTTTTTTTACTCCTCTGACAAGATTTTGCCCCAAAAAATGTTTTAATTACTGGAATTTAATTCATTTGGGCAATATCGAAACAGCTGTAAGGGAACATGTTGAATTTTTGCAGTTAATAAAATATATTAATGCTACTTCACTATTTTCTGGATTTTAGTTTGAATATTTATAAACAAAGTTTTATAATTAAACCTTATTACTTTAGGAATATTACTATTCACAACAAAATAGTAAGTAACAAACCAGTAATTCATTGGATATTTTCTATCCATCAAGGTGGTTATTTTAACTTCTGTTTAAACTTATGCACTAAAATAAGAATTATTATTACATGATGAAGACTGCCAGATGGCCATCATCCTACGGATATCAACTGGTGAAATATATTCATTTCTCATACCTTCTGACTTTTTATGTTCTATATACTCCTCATAAAATAATTTCATCGATTGGATCTACTAGATTTTGGCTACATTGACTCCACATTACACTTCTCCATTGGATTGCTATGTGGTATGTAGCCAGGTCCACTAGAGGAGCTTTTCTGTGATTACCACTAGATTCCATGAATCCATATATTGCACGTAAAATTTATATATAAGTCAATAACTGGCGAAACATTAAAGTCAGTCTTAACCATTTCCTTGTAAAAATAAGCATGAAGTTATTCACTAAATATTTACTATATTGAGCCTTCAATTAATGTTTGACTATTTATATATATTTTAAGTATATATAAAAAAAAAACTATATTTTTGTGAGTGCATGTGTTTATGTGCATATAGATGTATGTTAGTGTGTGTGTTTATACAGGTGTATCATTCTTTTACAGGCATATGACCATGATCTAGAACAGGAAAAAATTGGTAGGAAACTTGCTGAGAATAAAGAGAAGCGTTTACAAGAATCTGTTAAGGTAAATCATAATCAAACAGCCAGGGCAAGTGAAGTGATATAGATTAAAAAATGTATTACTAAAACATCTGTGGTGGATTTGAAATCAAGTTTATTAAGCCTATAGTCCACTACCCTACCCACTCAGCCTCTGCTATTTGTTAATGGAACAGCTGATGATTAAATAACTAATTTGTTGATTGAAATATTCTGTATTCAAAACCTGATACTATCATTGGAGCTTAGCTTAATAGTCAACCTAGTTGTCTTAACTCTTAACTTCATGTGCAACATCATACAAGAAAGAACTTCATCAATCAGCCAGTCCTGAAACCTGCAATATCACAAGAATTGTACTAACCTTATTTACATTCATTTTGAAGGAAGTAAGGAACTCTTTAATGTGAGAGAGAAAGCTGTAATCTCGTCTATTTCTGTACTGTAACAGAATTATTACGAGACTGAACTTTTGACTTAGAATATTTGCAACAAGATGTTGAGAATTAAATAAGTTTTATTTTCATTTCATGGTTGAATGATTAAACACATGTTAGTGTAGCTTGTGGTCCTATGTTCTTCTTTAGCTATTCTCAATGTCATGTAGGATGTGTTTTGAAAATAACCATACTTAAGATTTGTCTAAATTTACAGACGTACATTCAACAAATTAATATTGTGAAAGAATTACAGAGCACTATGAATCAATGTATAAAATGAATATTCATTGATTGACACTACTAGTTAAGGTCTGTGAATAGGAGAGAAAAATGAGGTAAAATAAACCAAAGTTGATTTTGCTTGCCTTTGAAATAACTGCCAACCAGAAGGTTCTAGAATCCAATTGGCAAGCAGACTTCTGCATTTCTTATGCAGTTGTGACCTCAGACATAAGTCAGCCAGTGCTGATTGGTCAAACCATGTTTGCGTAGGCATTAATATATTTTATGGTAACTCTTTTCCTTTGATGGAAATATATTAGGCTATGATTCTAGACTAGGAAAATTTGAGCACTATGGTTTGAATTTCAGCTGGTTTCTAAATGCAGGAGAACTTTGAAAAAGCCTAGATCTGTTACTGCACAGTGGGAATGAATTCAAAACTGTGCGGTCATGTGACACAGATGGATGTCAACAGCTTCATATAGGAATGCTGATCACTCAAAGTGGATGGAACACATGGGGCAAAGTACTGAAGGACGACTTCAGAGCATTGAACCTTATAGAAACGATAATGGTCTGAAATATCTGGCACCATGCTGTACTCAAGAAGTCCTATCCTCCACAGCAGAAGTGTTAAGGCCACTCCCCTTGATGAGAGGAACAGCCTGCAAGAGCTCTCTACCAGTTCCACATAAAACACACTCATGCCAGCACCACATAAAAGCATTTGTGCCATGTTAAAAGCATCCATCACACACTGTAAAGTGGTTGGCATTAGGAAGGGTCTCCAGCTGTAGAAACCAAGCCAAATCAGACAGAGACCTGGTGCAGCTTTCCTGCTTGCCAGCTCTGGTTAAACCATTCAACCCATGCCAGTATGTAAAATGGGTGTTAAAGGAAGAGGAGAAAGACGGTCACCAAGTGAGCTTTTTAACCATCCTACATGCACTTACAGATGAACATTTTTAGAAACAGAAGCTTCAGTAGCATTTATACAAACTTTGAATATCAGAGCCATTGAGTAATATTAGGATATGTGAGAGCCTTGTTTGGTAAAACATTATTATGATCTTTAATGAAAATGTATTCCATTTTAAAAGTTTTTAGGTGAAAATTATGAAAATACACTTCAATATTCTGATAATTTTCAAGATCTATAAATATTATGCCTTCTTCCATATTTTTGTAGTCTCTTGAGAACAAGTTGGATGATATTACATCTTCTAAAAAACAATTTGAGAACAAAGATCGTCGCAACTTGGAGAAGATCAAGGTAAAGCTTACATATTGATTATATTTTTTCTTTTTGGCTCTTCTCTTCTTGATAATGTTTACAACTATTAACTGTTCTGGTAGCAGAAATTTACCTGTTAATTCTACTTTGGTGCTAATTAATGTGTCTGGTTAAAACCTAATTAATGGATGAACTATTTAAATTAATTATCTTTCATTTCTTTCATTTGAAATTAATTCACTCCCTCCACCTACTACCAATCTCTGCTTTTTTTCGTTTCCAGTATTTACTTTGAATTTCTAATAAGTGACAAAGAAAATAAGGATATTTAAATTTTTTTAGTGACTGGTATATCTATGAAAATATTGATTTTTCTGTTTGTTTGTTGTTTTTTAATTATTTTGCTGTTTCAAGATGATGTTTGTTTTTTAAATTTTGTTTCTATAGCAACTGGAGACTCAATTAGAAAAAGAGTCATCAGACAGAAAGTTAGCTGAAAATAAGGATCGACGAAATCAAGATAGAATTCGGGTACGTGTGGCACTGGTTACTGTTGTAATGATGATTACAGATTTATAGAATTAGAATTCTTTGGAGTAAAAAAAATTTCATCTTCCATGTCTTATGTAATGTATTTAGTATTATCAGTGCTGGGTGTATTAAAGAATAATTTTTATGATAATTATAATTTTTACACCACAATATCTCTACTCATGAAATTTTAAATGGTGAAGCTACTAGGTATTTTTAAATTATTAGCATTACTTTCCCGCTTGAATGACAGCAAGGAATTCCTTCTTCATGCAACCACAACTGAGATATGTTGCAGTTCTGTACCAAGAATCTCTGTCTCCCATTAGCTTTGGTAGATTCTCAGTTACATGTTGTGTATGTCTACCAATAACATCAATGTAGTTGTGGATATCTTCAAAATATAACATGATCTGGCCTATTGTTCAGCTTGAAAGCAGTGACTGACAAAGCTTATCCCATATTGAGCAATAATAGCATAGATGGGTGGAATGTATCCATAAATCTTTTCATTGGTTTTGTGCTCATGCCATGAGATGTTTTGAGTCCTCATGAGAAGCTTTGTTTGTAGCATCAAAATGATCTTAAAGCTCATTCTTCATAATCCAGGTTTTGGCTCCGCAGAGAAAAATGGTCTTGAAATGCCTTGAAGAAGGCAAACCTTGTTGAAATATTTTAAGCTTGTTACAAGTACTCCTAAAGTTGTTTCATATGTGTAAGGAAGTCTTACTTACTGTCAGTAACATAGGACTCAAGGTATTTGAAGTCACTGACTTCCTTGAGTTGTGTGTCCATTGTTGGAACAAATTGGTAAATGGCTTTCGTCATCATTGATGGTCATACATTCAGTCTTTGTTGCATTGGGAAACAGATGAACCTAGGCTGCAGCATTCACAAGAGATGTTAATTAGTTTTGTACAACACACAGTTGATTAGCTGTGAGGGAAAGATCACCAGCATAATCATGGTTAGAAAGATTCAGGCTCTGCTAACATCATCCCTTTTGCTTGCTGATGCAGCCTCTGTCTTGGATGGGGATCAACACTTTGCCTTAGGTTCTAGTCCACTACAATCACTAAGAGAAAAGGAATTAGTGTCTCCTTCATGGATTTCTGCTGTTGGAAAATTACTTGGATTGTCTGTGCTTTGCACAAAGCTTGATGCGTTTTTGTAGATAAAAGTGATGGTTTTGACAATCTCATCTGGGATGATACCATAGTTCAACAGGATACGTAACATGACCTTTCTGAATGTTCCAAATGTTGTAATACAAAAATTGAGAAATATGTGTTGTTGGCTTCTGTTCGAATGAATTTATATTGGAAACTTCATTGGTTTCACAGGATCTTGAGAATCAGCTAGAGAAAGAAAGCTCTTGTAAGTCATCACTTGAAAATAAAGAGCGGCGTTTGTTGGACAAAGTTAAAGTAAGTAGATTCTGGAAACTTTATAACTTATATACACTATTATCAGATCCTCTTCAGTGTGACAATGAGTGAATTGGTATTGATTAACAAAAGTATAGTGAGATATATCATAGAGATATATCATAATACTACAGCTAACTTGAATGAGCTAATCAGAGGTAAGTGTTTAGGCCATGGACTAGTATATTGCTGGTAGTTTCATATGAAATATCAATACTTTGGCTGATATTCTATTGACTTTATAGTTTATTCAGTTGTAATTTTCATGTGATCAATATACATTGATGACTTGCAAAATGTCTATACAAGGCTTGTTACTTTAATCAACATAATTAGAAAAAGGAATATACTTTGTATCATGTGAGGAAAGACATTCATCATTATCATTATTATTATTTAATGTCCACTTTTCTTTACTTGCATGGCCCAGACAGAAATTGTTGAAGCATTTTTTCTATAGCCAGATTCTTTTTCTGTCACCAACCTTCACTTGTTTCCAAGCAAAGTAATATTTCCCCATGGATATGTTTTTCATGGAAATGAACCACATTATCCATATGATGGTAATACTCATTTGCAACTATCATATGATATCAAGACAAGGTACATACACACGTATAAACATATACTGGGCTTCTTTCAGGTTTGTCTACCAAATCCACTCTTAAGGCTTTGGTCAATATAGGGCTGTTGTAGAAGAAATTTCCCAATGTGCTACACAGGACTGAACCAAAGACCATGTGGTTTGGAAGGAAGTTTCTTGACCACATAATTTACATCTTGAAATTTTCCCATGTTGCTGCAAACAAGGACTGAAGCTACATCTTTGGGTAGCATGCTTCTTAACCATACAGGATAAGCCTCTTTACAGCTTTTTACTAACAAACTCCACTCACAAAGTATGATGATGATAAATGTCTTTCCACGCAATACAAAGTATGTTACCTTTTTCTAAATTTCTACAAGAGATGTAAATTATGTGGTTTAGGAGCTTTCTTCCCAACCATCTGGTAAAAAGCACTTAGTCCACTCTGTGGAGTGGTTCATATTAGGAAGGGCCTCCAGCTTTAAAAACCCTGCCAAAACAGACAGAGTAGCCTGGGGTAGTCTTCTACCTGGCCAGCTCTTGTCAACCATCCTACCATGCATGCATGGAAGACAGATGTTAAACAATGATGATGATGTGCTCTTCCACATGGTTTTTCATTAAATAAAATAGAAATCATTGAATATTAAAAATATTGATTAAAAAATTTTTTTTTCACATACACATGGTTGCAGATATGGTTTAGAAGTTTACATCACAACCACAGGATTCTAGGCCTATTACCATTGCACAACCACATGGGCAAGTCTCTTTTGCCATAGCTTCACAGATACTTTGTGTATGGAGTTTGTTTGTAAAATGCTGTAAGGAGGCCTATCCTGTGTGTATGGTTAAGAAGCTTGCTGCCCAACCATGTAGCTTTAGTCCTGGTATGCAGCACCATGGGCAAGTGTCTTCTACAATAGCTTTGACGAAAGCCTTGTGAGTGAAAACTGAAAGAAGCCCATCATTTATATATTCATGTGTGCGTGCATGTTTGTGTGTTTCTTTGCTTTGACAGCATGTGATGATTGTGAATGAGCATCACCATCATCATCATACAACAGATGTTGTTCATTTCCAGTCTTCCATGGAAAACATATCTGGCCATAGGAAATCTATTTCAAGAAATTCTGCCTGACCCATGCAATCATAGAAAAGAGAGTGTTAAACGATAACAAGAATGGTGTGTATGTGTGTGTAATGTGCTCTACTATGGTGCATTCTTTAAGCACAGACATGGTTGTGTGGTTTAGAGGTTTGGGGTTCAGTCCCTGCTACATGTCCATTGTTGGCTAATGTTCTGAGTACCAAATCCACTTAAAAAATTTTGGTTGTCATAGGTCTATTGAAGACACTTGCCCAAGGTGTCACACACAGAATGAACTCGAAGATATGTGGTTGGAAAGCAAACCCTTTAGTATTCAGATTATTCTGTCAAATGTAATGCTTATTTATTCACATTGTTTTGAATTAATCATACATTATCTTGTAGCTTCAAGATTTCAATGATGTGACTGTTTATTTTTGCAATGACATAGTTGGGTAGGTGTGAGAGACCAGATCTAGCTAGTTTCAACATGAAAACTGGTAGAATATTTTGGTCTGATATGGCTGGCTTAAATGCTAAAGGGTTAAATACTTTGTACCTTACTTTTTGAAGATATAGTTTCTTATAAATAATTTCTTTTTGGAAATATTCAATTTAGATGACCATTCTTTTTCTTTATATGAAGCAAGAAAAAAACCACAGAAAGCAGAGATGAATTTGAAAACTGAGATAGGGGTAGTCATAATTTCAAAAAACTACAGCAAAGATTATAATTTCCATTTGTCACTGTTATAAACTGTTTTTGTATTTTAGGGTTTAGAGAGCCAAGTTTCAAATGATGAAATGACAAAGCATCAACTGGATAACAAAGTTGCTCAGCTTCAAGAGAGGATTAAAGTAAGTTAACTTCTTTTTTGTTTTGTTTTTTCTTTCTGATTGATAAGGGGAGAAGGAATTTGCCTTGGTGGCAAACAAATTTCTTTACGTGTTATCTGTTGTTTCTTAAACAACAGACAACATTTCAGAAGAAAATTAGGGAAGCTGCAGGTGTGACTGTGTGGTTAAGAAGTTGCTTCCTTACACATAGTCTCAGGTTCATTCCCACTGTGTAGCACCTTGGACAAGTTTCTTCTACTATAACCCCAGGCTAACCAAAGGCTTGTAATCCTCATGATTACATTGTCATGAATGAAGAGAGATAACAGATTAGTGAAGACTGCAGTCTTGCACTGTACAGGAAGAGCATGCAGCTGTAGAAGCCATGTCAAAATGGATCATAGGAGCCAGGCATGGGTCCTCCAACCCATCTTGAGAGAGCAATAACCCCAAGTTAGAGCTAACTCAGACAATGCTCAACTATCTTGTCAGCACCAGCATTGAAAGCAGACATGAGAGGATTATGGTGACAGCAATGGTGGTGGTCAGTGTTATTGTTTGGGAGAGCTCTCTCTTTCTCTACTCTATCTATTTTCTTTCGTTCAGGTTTCACTTATAGTATTTTAGCACACAGACTAATGAAACACATTCGTTATATTGCATGTTTTGTGTCTGGCAGTAGTGAGCTGCATTAACCATTTATATTTAGATATTTTTTACCATTGACAATTAATGAGTCTGTGTTATGAATGAATGCTGAAAAAAAACCCCAGCTTTATAGTAGCAGCTCAGTGAACTGAAACTCATTGTAAATATATTTGTATTTTCTGACATTAACTTTTACTTTGGGAGGAAAATGTAATGTAATATATGTTGGCTATGTGTGTGTGTGGATACAATATAGGTGTAGGTGTAACATCTATGTGTTATAGATGTCTATACTGTATACCAAAATAACAGCTTTGAACAATATTTTACACTTTACTTTCATTGCTTTTGTCACTCACTACTGACCATGAACAGTAATACAACAAATCCATTAATATAAAAAATGACTGTAGAAATAATGACATGTAATAGCTGCCAAATAATAGACAAATAAGTCAGTAAACATTTCTTATTCTGCTTTGTATTTGAAACAAAAGTTGACTTCTGAATTATATTATTTCATATTTTATTTTAGGATTTAGAACAACAGATGGACAAGAAAGACAAACAGGCTGATGCAACTGAAAAGCAATTGGAAGAGAAAATAAAAGTATTTATTCATCTATTCCTGTATTTTTATTAGTTAAATTAAGGTAACCTAACCTAATACATGTCTTCTAGACACCTGGATTATATAGTATTGGTGATTTGATTTAAAGATATTCTGGGGTTTTAATGCTTTATAGGTGCAGGTGTGGCTGTTTGGTTGAAAAGTTTGCTTCTCTACCACATGGTCTCAGGATCAATATCACTGTGTGGCACCATGGACAAGTGTTATCTATAATGGCCCACAGCCGATCAAAGCCTTGTGACAGGATTGGTAGACAGAAACTGAAAGAAGCATACACTGGGTGTTTAGACTAAATTTGATGATTTTTTTATGTCTCCTTTCTTCAGGAACAGCTTGATGTATTGGTGAACAGTGTTGGAGAGCATGAATATTAAAGTTGTAGTCAAGAAAAAGTTAGATGATATGGAAGACTGGAAGCCATCTGAATATTGGAAAAGAGTTCCCTGTATCATGATGATTTGTGTTGGCATCAAAATGCCAACATCATGACTGCTACTCAATGCTCTGAAAACACTGTAAAGGCTGTAAACATGACATAGACATCACGAAAACCAAATTACCCCAAATTGTGATGGTCTTTGGATGTGCCTGCAATGAGATGGTGTCATGTGTCCCACATCTTTGAACAGGACCTCGACTCAATTCTGTTGGCTATGTGAAGCAGCTGTGGAAATTGTGGTCAAACCCTGGCTGGCGAGGGTTGCTGTTGGAAGGCCATATATGTGGCAGCAGGATTCAGCTTCTGGCCATACGTCTGGAAAGAATCAGAAGTGGTTTTTGGAGAATTTCTACTACTTCACCAACCCCAATTTCTGGCCTCCTAATTCCCCTGATTGTAATCCCATGGATTACTGTGTGTGGGATGAGGTGGAGAAAGACACCAACCACTCTGCCTGCAACTCCAAGTCCAAACTGGTGGCCAAGTAAGATCAAAGAAGTGTTCATAGATTTTCCCAAGGACACAGCAAGGAACACATGCAGCAAGTTCCAGAGCTGTCTTGAGGAGACTATGGTGGAAGCTGAGGGCAACTACTTTGAGGAAACTGTTTTCCCCTAACCATAATCTAGTTGAGATTTTTTTAACTTTCAAAAATACTTTGACTTTTGAATAGGATATTGTTTTTCCTTTACCTTTTATGCAAACTGTCAAATTTAGTCTGAATACCCTGTATGTATATATATATATATATATATATATATATTGGGTCATCCCATAAATAATACGGTTTTTTTCAATTGCATGAACTTTAGTTCATTTGGAGAGAGACAGGATAAACTACCTGCATCAACTTGCTATAAACACAGGTATTAATTTTACCTTATCCTTATTCCTAGTGCAAGTTTTGAAGAGTGCAGTTCAATTTTAGCAGTTATGTTTTCAAAGCTATAATAGGAATGACAAAGGAGCATATTCGGCATATTTTGCTTTATGAGTTTAATAAAGGCAACAATGCAACAAAAAGTGTCAGGAATATTAATGCAGTATATGGGGATCAGACAATAGGCATAAGCCAGTGTCAACAGTTGTTCCAGAAATTTCAAGCTGGAAACTACAGCCTAGAAGACAAGTCTCATCCTGGAACATTTGTATAGCTCGACGAGGATGTCCTGAAAACCCTGGTGGAACAAAATCCGATTGTAACTGTTGAAGTAGCAGAGAAGTTTGGATTTGGTCATTCAATCATTCATCGACATCTGTGTGCCATTGGAAAAGTCAGCAAATTGTGTCTGTGGGTTCATCAAACTTTCTGAATGTTATTGTGTGCAGAGAGTGAATGTGTGCTCTTCATTGCTGTCACATTTTACGAATGAACTTTTTGGGGACCAAATAGTGACTGGTGATGAGAAATGGGTTCTCTATAAAAATGTCAAGCGCCGAAGTCAGTGGATAGGGAAAGGAGAAACACCAACACTCCAGGCTAAAGAAAGTCTTCACCCACGTAAGGTGTTGTTATCTGTTTGGTGGGATATGAAAGGTTTAGTCCACTTTGAACTTTTAACCCCAAACCAAATGATAAAGATCTATTGCAAGCAACTTGAGCAGCTTAAGTCAGTGCTAGAAGGAAAATGACTATCTTTGGTTTCAAGATGAAAGGTGTTCTTCCATCAGAATAATGCTCGGCCACATACAGCAAGGATGACATTCCAAAGGCTGGAGCAGTTTGAATGGGAAACGATGCCCCACCCATCATATTCGCCAGACATTGCCCCATCTGATTATCATTTATTCTGCAGACGAGGTCAGAACAGTACTGGAGGAGTATTTTTTTGTCACGGACAAGTGAATTTCGGAAGAGAGGCCTTACAAGTCTACCAGATAGATGGAAGAGCATTATTGAAAATAAAAGAGAGTATATTTTAGATTAAAAAAGTGCTTTGTTTATCTTAATTTTGAAAAATAAAATAAGTATTAAAAAACAGCATTATTTATGGGATGACCTAATATATAGATTGTGTGTGTCTCTCCTTGTTACCCATTTCCAATATTCTGCAAAAACAATGTCTAGTGACTATGAAATATTACCTTGCTTGGAAACGTGTGGGGATTGGTGATATGAAGGTCATCCAACTAGCCTTAGAAAATCTACCTCAATAAAAAACCATCCAACTCAGTCCAGCTTGGAAAAGGGACATTAACATCATGATTATATTATTTCTTATTTGATTGGTTAGTCTCAACAATAAGGGAAATAATTGCAGTGCACCAATCTTTTGTTTCTGTTAGTGAATGGAAAGGAATACAATTTTTTACCTGTATATATTTAAATTTTTCTTTTACATTCATATGTAGCTACTATTTTTATTTAGTTGGATTTCATTAGTACAATGTTTGATACAGAGTGTGACAAAAAAAAAAACTCTACCTGTTACTATTTTTGATAAATGTTTCAACAGCAAACACATAGTGTGTACCATTCCAAACCATAACAACTGGAAGCAAAGCAATAAAATATTAACTACATGAAAGCACCATTATCACTTGTGGCAGAGTGCAACAGAAAAACCTATGGTCTTTCTGTTACATTTTGATTCTGTGTAACTTGTCAGATTTATACTTTGTAAATATTAATTGTTGACCTCTAGTCATTAATTACTAGATGCTGGTCAAGGAAGTCTTTATGTTGTATGTTTGCTTCTTTGATAGACTTGAAAGTCTACTATTCTGTTGAAGATTACTGGTGACTTTGTAGATGAAAAAATCTGCATGGTTTTCTTATAAATAATAAACTTGTGATTTGCTGTTGCTTTCTCCAGGTCAATAAAAAAACTTGTACTCATCTCTGAAAGATCATAAAGCAATGAGCTGTACTTACCGTCAAGGTACCTATTACCAATTAGCTAGATGGGCCATTGTGAGTTAAAATGTCTTAGCTAAAGGATACATTCCCATACAAACCATTGACTTTCCAATTAATTTCCCAACATTCACACAATTTCAGTTTTAATATCTAAATGAATTAAAATCCCAATTGGCATAGTCTTCCTGCTTAAGTGTTGAAATCACTGTCTTGAAATTACTGACTGATAAAAGATCAATAGTTTGAACAAGATGATTGACTGGTTGATTGATTAGTTTTAGTGAACTTTGGTTGGTCTAATAATCAAATTGCAGGAAACCACATTTACTGGTGATACTTTAGCTAATGTCAATGTACTTCACCAGAAATACATGTCAGATGAATGGAGAGTATTATTGGGAATGCATCGAGTTGATTAGTTTGGTTAATTCAGATAGGTTGATATTTGAAATCCTTTTAGCTAACCATATTGTTGTAGATTTTATCCTTTTACTTGTTACAGTCATTAGACTGCAGCCATGCTAGGGCCCCACTTTAAAGTATTTTAGTCAAATAAGTTGACACCAATACTTTTCTTTTTTAAGTTTGGTACTTATTTCATTAATCTCTTTTGCCAAACCACTGTTATGGGAATGTAAACAAACCAACACCAGCTGTCAAGTGGAGGGGGGCAAACACAGTTACATGCCTATAATATGCTTCCACACAATTTCAATCTACCAAATTTCTTCACAAGGCATCAGTCACCCAGATCTATAGTAGAAGACACTTGCCCAAGGTGCTGTGCAGCAGGATTAAACCCAAAACCACATGGTGGCAAAGCAAGCTTCTTAATCACACAGCCATGCCTGCACCTGTTGGAGAATCTCCTTTATAAATTCCATTTAACCATTGATAAGCTGAAAGCATAACTCAAAGTATTTGATAGGGATCTTTGTGTTAATTTTTTGATATGTGATGCAGGCCTGTCTTCTCTCAGCATCATTTTAACATCCACTTTTCCATTCTTGCATGGATTAGATAGAATTTGTTGAGTTGGATTTTCTATGGCCAGATGCACTTCCTGTTGCCAATCCTCACCTGTTTCCAAGTAAGGTAATATTTCCCTGTTGCCAGACTTGTTTTCATAGAAGATTGGAAATGGATCCCACTTGCTTACAACTATCACGCAATGTCAAGGCAGAGAGACAGTAACGTGCACACACACAGGGCTTTTTTCTTTTTAGTAAATCCACTCACAAGACTTTGGTCAGCCTGGGGCCATTGCAGAAGACAATTTCCCAGGGTGTCACATTGTGGGGCTGAACCTGAAACCATGAGGTTGGGAAACAAGCATCTTACCGCACAGCCATGCCTAATGACACTTTAGGCTTTGCTAAGTTTACCTTGAGGTCTCTCTATCCTATGTTTCGTTTCCATGTCTGGAATCTCTTCTCTAATTCTTTCATAGATTCATCTACAATAACTAAGCTATTACCATATAATAATTTCCATGAGCAACTCCTCTGTTATAGCTTAGAATACTATACTGAGCAGAAGAGGGTTGAGGACTGATCCTTGATGGACTCCGTACCTGAACACTAAACTTGTTGCTGAATGTGGATGTATGGTTTTGCAAAAATGTAGCAGCAATTCTTTTTAGAAAAACAACTGTGCAGGAATCTATTTTCAGTGGTGGTTGACTTGATGCAGATAGTAAAGCATGCATCAATGTTTCATTGATTTTGAGGGAGGTGGGGCATCTCTTGTGGACTGAAGAACACTTAAGTGCCACAGAGACTTCTAGGTTTATAGGTCATTCCCTTGTGTATGTGTAGAAATATCTGCACATCATGTGTGTGTGTGTATCATACACACACACACTCGTACAGCATGCTATATTGTGAGCTTGTATAAATAAAATCAAAATATTTTTAGAATTTTGCAACTATTTCTTTATTGAGTTATTGTTCCTAAGAAGTTTTGGATTGAATTATTGTCATTTCTATATTTTATTATCAAGCTACTTAAAGATGAAGTGCGGTCTTATTCATCGAAGGAAAAACTTGGAGAATCCCATGAGAGACATCTGAAATCAAGGATAGAGGCTAGTAGTCTTTATATATTATTGATTTATTGACTGGCTTTTGTTTGGGATTTAATTTGTTGAAAAATACTTTGATGATGTAGACGTTTTTGTTTACTGTTACATATGGATGTTAATTTTTCACCCTTTTTAGCTCAGACTCAGCTCGATATTAGCCATGTGATAAAACATATTTATCTTTTAGCTTTGATTGTCAGTCACATTAAAATTATTTATTATTTATGTATGAAGAATCTCTACTTTACACTCCATCTATATTTTTTTGAATACTGCAGACTTCGTTGATATGTTTGTTTTTATTTCATATTTTTATTTTTTTTATGCCATTGTGGTATGAAATCAAAGTATCTAAAATAGATGTCTGCTGCTGCCAAAATACTTTTCATTTTAACAATGAAGTATTTTGATCGTTGTTGTGGAAACAAGAAAAAAAAGAAATTTAGTTTAAAAAATTATTTTATAAAAAAAATATTTTAATTATAGAAGGATGTTTAAGTGAGTTTTGCTATACATTAACCAAGGATTTTCTGTTAATTTTATTTGCATTAATTGTTAGAGTTCTTTAAGCTATACATTTCCTTGTGAATTCTGACAGGTGATTTTTCTCCTGAGTTTTAATGTGAACTTTGATATTTTTAGCAAATTTGCTTGTTAACACATGCTATATAATATACATACTTACATAGGAGTAAATGCTATTATCTTGCTTTGTTGACGTTTTAAATTTGGGGAATGATTTCATTTAAATATTTTGTTAAAAAATTAAATTAGCTAATGGATATTTGTGTTGTAAAACTGACTGAAAAATCATAAATTGCCCAAAATCTTGGTAAAGTGCTCTTGAAGTTAAATCAATGAAAATTTAAAATCAAATGGTTTTTCTCAACAGAGTTTGAAACTGGGACCAACATGGAGATTATTTCTGATGATTTTGATAAACCCCAATGTGTGTGTGTGCACGCACGTCCATGGCCTATTGGTTAGGATGTTGCAGTCACAATTCCAAGATCATGGTTTTGATTCCCATACCAGGCAATGCATTGTGTTCTTGAGCAAAACACTTCATTTCAAATTGCTCTGCAATCACCTCAACATCTGATGTTTGGCACCTGTATAGGGAATGTCAATTTGATGGAGAGAGTGAGCAAATGTACAGGACAAACATTTGGTCACTATAAACAAATTATCTTTGCATATTGTTCAGCAACAAGTTGTTGAACTCTAATCCGTCATTTATGACAGATGAGAGTCCACTGTGTATATATAGTTAGTTCAGTTAATGGGTAGAAAATTTCTCAGCATTGCTGACACATCTTCCATCTATGCCATTTTAAAGCTCTTGGATAGTGCATCTACTGTATTCTAACAATTGGTTGATGTAGTGTTTTGCTGGTCTTTTTTCCATTTACAATGAACAGGCTGCCACAGAAGAACTTCAGCCACTAACTCCATTTTTTGACACCAGCTGTGCCCAATAAATTTCAGCCTGTGCTTTCATATTGTTTATGTGATATATGGGATGTCTTGGTGTAGCTCTTTATCAGTTGTATTGATGCAATGATAAAG
Source organism: Octopus bimaculoides (assembly GCF_046866305.1). Classification (NCBI taxonomy): domain Eukaryota; kingdom Metazoa; phylum Mollusca; class Cephalopoda; order Octopoda; family Octopodidae; genus Octopus; species Octopus bimaculoides. The sequence continues at coordinate 76,442,912 of NC_142929.1, read as the reverse complement.
TTAGAGCAGCACAGAGCAATCTGATGGATGTGCCAGTCAGTGTTTTCTTCATGAGAGCTGTTAGTGTCCATGTTATTGAATCATAAACTAAAATAGATTCAGCTGCAGCTCTAAAGAAGTCTATTTTAGTTTTCAAAGAAGATTAAATTTCCATATCCTATCCAAATAGTTAAGCATTCCCCATGCTTTACTAATATATATATTTTTTTAAGGGACTTGTTATTTCATTTGAATGTTTGTGTGTTAATAATTTTACATCAAAGACTTTATTTTCGTTTAAATTTTGTTTGTACAATTTTCCAATTGGCAATAGCATGTTACATTCAATATGTCCTGCCAGTCATGCATATGGAGATGGTGGTGGTGGTGGAGGTGGTGGGGTTACTGCCCCCCCCCCCCCCCCCCAGCCTGGCTTTCTTAGTAAAAGTCCAAAATTATTTTGAACCCCATGTATCTGCCCACAAAATAATGGACACAGCAATATACAGTATCAGCTTATTGTCCACTTATTTGAGAGAAAACATTTGCCACATTTTAGATTACATCCATATTTTTAAAATTAACAAAAAAAATTATCCAACCTTCTTTTATCAGTTGAGTTAACATGTAACTCTAACTTCCCTCTCTCTCATTTATCATTCTGGTCAGTATCTTTTGATGATATACCACCTCATCTTTATTCACTCAATAATGCATCAACCTGCTCCTGTTATCTCCACTACACCCCTACCATCTCACTCTCTAATGAAGTAATTGTCCAGTTTTTTTTTTCTGTATTTGTATATTTTGTGGGAACTTCTGATAGCATAGGTTAGGTTAGTATTATCTTGATCAGTGTATACTGTTTGAGCAACTTTTACTTCAATAATTTCTGTAGATGAATTGTAGTGATAAAGAGACAAAATAATGTTATTGTATGATTAGTGATGGGTTAATTCGTAGAAAATATATGAACAAGTATTGCAAGACTGACTGTATGTAAAACTGGTATCATTTTCGCAAATGCTTAGGAGCTGAGTACATTTAAACAAGAATTTCTAACTTGGGCATCAAGTCACATTGCTTGGTATGGGACAGTATAGGAAATATTGCTCTTGTTAATTTTATTGACTTTTGGAAGAGGAAAGCTTTGGCTGTATTGTAGTTGATAGCTATATGTTACTCAATGGCTCTGTGTTATTTAGTAACTATATGTTGTTCATTAGCTACATGTTAGTTGCCACAGTAGTATAACTGCTTTTCGCTAACCTACACATGATGGCTTTGTGACAATGGTGATATGGACAACAGTTTTAACAAACTTTCACTTTCCAGTGAAAATTTGGCAATTGTTTGTTCCTCAGTTTTAGTAACTTATTGGTCTCACCCCTTCAAAGCAAGGAGCCAAAAAGCTCTTAGAAATGTAAATATGGTTCAGTCTACACTCACCATAAACATCTTTGTGATAGAGGACAATTTATTTAGAAACTTCAAAATATTTTTCTTAAATCATTATTACTTAACTTCTTTAACAATATGGAGTTGCTACAAATTTGTTCATTAATTTAGCAGCAAATATACTTTAATATATTTTAAGATGTTGATAAGGGCTGTCACAATTGGCTGCTGTCAATATGTTACATAAATTTCTGTGTGACTGTAAGGAAAATGCATATAATTATAATTAAATTCACTAAAATTCAACAAGAAATACCTGATAATTATTCAAAATTCACCAATAAAGCAATAAACATAAGTAGGATTGTTTTGGTTTCTATCTACAGTATGTCTGTCAATATAAATTGAAAATCTGCAAATATTCATTTTTCTGTTAACCCTTTTGTGACCATATTTCTGTTAGAACACATTGCGTTTGTTTTTATTAATTTGGAAGATATTAAAGAATTTAGGACAATGGCTTGGCTATTATTAAGCTGGTAGTCTGAAACAAAATTCCCAAAAGATTTTGATGGCAAGGTTTAAACTTATGTAACTTTAAAGTAGAAAGTGGTGGTCTCAAGGTGTTGGTATCAAAAGGGCTAATATAAACATTCTTTATTTCTAAGTTTCATTGTCTTTATCAACTATAGATAGAAACACACAAAAATTGATAGCTAAGGGAGCCTAAAACTCATCTGTAAAATATTAGCAATTCTTAAAATTTTTATTATTTTTTTTAATAGGAATTTTCTACAGCAAATTGATCAGTATTGTCTATAGATTTGTAACGTGTCTCTGAAGCTTTTAGGTTTGTAAGCACTTCAGTGCCAGTGGTCATCTTTACAGCCAAGGGAATCCATCAGCTATATGTACACCTCTCTCTTTGTTGGTTTTGTAAATAATTCAGATGTTTAAATGTTGCATTAACTTGCAGTAGTTGGTGCAAAGTATTTGACTCGCAATGTTTAAATACTCAATGGGCATTTGTTATAGCCAATAGACTTGATAAAACAAAATAATGTGTGATTTCTCACAGAACAAAGAACTTGAAATTGAAAGATTGAAAGCTGAAAAAACTGATGTTAGGAAAAGAGACAAGTTGTGCAGAGAAAAGATCATGGTGAGTGCGCACTGCTGTCATATCCCTGTGATCATGTGGCTGCTCTGGAACTGAAGAGCAGAAATATTTGATAAGATTCTAGCTGCATCTACTCACTCTAGTCTTCAACAATAGCACATCTCCACTAATATTCTCATGTCTCTAACTGTACACTGCTCATTGCTTCCATTTATTCCATCAAATTTTCCCCTTGCTAGCATGATGCATAGATCATCTCTTAGTGTTTGCTTTTGCTTTGAAACCTTGTATTATGAGTGCATTTGATGTTTACTGTCAGCAATACAAACCTCTCTCCTCTTTTAATTGGTTTTGTTTAAACTTTCCTGCTTATTTTATGTGATTCTGTAACCCTTTCTTCTGTTTAATAATTTGGGAGAAGTTTCATTTAATTTTCGTTGTTTTTCTGTGGAAATACTTTCTAAATTGCTTCACATATGTAATAATATTGCGACCGCACGTGTGTTTTTTTTTTTCTTTTTTTTAAAAAAAACTTTAAATGATGGGCAAGGATTTCTGCTGTCATTTACTCAACAGTCAATGTTTTTTAATGTCTTATTCCAAACACACACAGAAAAATAAAAAAGAATTGTGAAATTACGTTTTTTTATTCTTCTACTTGTCTGTCAATAGACTGCAGCCATCAGGGCCTGATTAAGACCCATAGAAGCCCTAAGCACTTAAAAAAAATTTTGATGCCCCCATATATATGTAATTCAAAATGTAAACAATAATAAACCAAAAAAAAATGCATCTCTATTTTTCAAAATGAAACAATGCTAAGAGTAAGATGGAAAATAATGCTTATTTTTGTATACTTTGACTTTATATACATTAGAAAAGTTTTCTCCTACCTTTTTTAATTGCTAAGTCTTTGGTCAGATCCTCAAAATTAATCTTACTTAATACATCTGTTTCTATATTTACTTAGTAGAGATAAGGCATCCTGAATATCATTTCAGCAAGTTTAAAGTGATTGTTTTTGTGTCATAAACTAGTGTTTGTGTCATAAACTATTTACCATTTCTGTGGTACTTCCTTTCCCTTGATGCCCTAAGCATATGCTTATTTTGCTTAATAGTTAATCCAGTGTTGATGGCCATACTGGATTACTGTCTTGAAAGGTTTTAGTTGAACAAATTGACCCCAGTAATTATTTTTTGAAATCTGATGCTTGTTCTGTCAGTCTCTTTTGCTAAACTGCTAAGTACAAAATCAAACCAATGCCAATTGTCAAGCAGTGATTGGGGGACCAACATACACATATATGTATGAGTATGTGTGTATATACACACACACAATAGACTTTCATGCAGTTCCTATTTACCAAATTCACTTAAAAGACAATGGTTGCCCTGAGGTTAAGGTGTATACAGAATACTTAACCATGGTGCTATGCAGTGAGACTGAACCCAAAACAACATGGTTACAAAGTGAGCTTCTTAACCACACAGCCATGCATCTAGCTAATGTAAAAGTTTTAAATAAAAGTTAAATTTTACTCTGCCAAACAGAATGAAACCCTAACATAATCAAGGATAATTCATTGAGGGAATTGGAAAGTGCAAAGTTTAAACTTTAAAAAAAAAATAATTCACACTGCATATGTTTTGTATTTATATTTTATGCTTGATCCATTTAATGCCATCTAGTTTTAAATTGAAATTCAACCCTCAACCTCAATACAATAACACATTTTAATATCCATGATGCTATGTTGTGTTGTGCTAGCAGGACCTGACAGATCTAAAAAACATGTAATCAGCTCTGCTAACATAATTTTTTTTAATAAATCATTGCATTAAATCATCGTCATTATCATAACATCCACTTTCCATGCTGAATTGGGCCAGATGTTTTGATAGAATCTGTTAACTCAGAAGACCACATTCTGCTTTTAATGACTCAGTTTTGGCATGGTTTCTATGGTTGGATACCCTTCCTAACATGAGCCACTTTATAGTATTTATATTAGTTTATAATACCTTCGAGCTTCCTAATTCCTATTTTATAACCGGCTTCAGTATAAGCCCTCTACACCGGTTTGGTTTTTAGCTTGAAATGTTTATAGGTAGGGTTTGTATTTTCTTAAAGTAAACCTGGAACATTAACAGAGAGTGAGTTTCTACTATTTAGGGCTGGATGTAAAGAGGAACTCAACCCACAACAACCTAGAAACCAATACTATTACTGTTTTGTCATGAAAAATATTATTTTTTCCAGATTTTTAAACATAAGAATTATGGGTTTGTACTACACATGAAAACTTAATATTATCTTTGTTGTATCTCAGGAGGTTCATTATGCGAATAATAAACCCATTCACTGGCTCTATTTCACTTTGTATTATTATCAGGCAGTTGGTTAACCATTTAACCAATTAACTAATTGATTGTTTGATTAATAGTTCACTCAATCAGCTAGGTTTGTCATGAGTTTTTTGTCACCATTTGCTACCACATCAATGACATGAGCTATCTATTTCATGTCTGTTTTCTAGTTTATGGGGTCTATATTTATAAGGATCCCAGTAAAAATGTATGTGAGAGAGAAAAGGAGACAGAGAAAGAGAGAGAGTGTGTTCATGTACTTGTGTGTGGCTTAGTTTGGATTCTGTGAGTACTCACGGAAGCCACACAGAAGTGTAGTTTTCTATGCTTGCATGGATTGGATGGAATTTATTGAGGCAGATTTTCTTTGACCAGATACCTTTCCTGTAACAAACCTTCATGTTTCCAAGCAAGTTGATATTTTCCCAAGGCTAGACATGTTTTTGTGAAAGATTACAAATGAATGACACTTTATAACAGTGACACTCATTTCCAACTATTACATGATGTCAAGACACACACACACACACATACAGAGGATTCTTTTAGTTTTCATCTACTAAATCCACTCACAAGGTTTTGTTCAGCCTGAGGTTATGATAGACGACACTTGACCAATTTTTCACACAGTGGAACTAAGCCTAAAGCCATGCAACAGGGAAGCGTACTTCTTGACCTCACAGCCATGCCTGCATCTATTGGTATAGTTTAATATACTGCTCCTGCAATTTAATTTGGGTTTTATTCTAAAATGCAAGTATATTTCAAATTTCTGAAACTACTTCTATTTATCACTCATTAAATCAAAATCCCTTTATATATCATCTTTATTCAAATACATAGGCATGGTTGTGTGGCTAAGAAGCTTATTTCCCAAGCATATTGTCTTGGGTTCTGTCCCACTGCACAACACCTTAGGCCAACCAAAACCCTGCAAGTGGTTCTGGACGACAGAAGTTAAAAGAAGCCCATTAAACACACACACGTTTCTGTGTGTACCCTTTTCTAGACACCACATGACAGGTGTCAATGAGGTTGTTCATTTCCAGTCTTTTGCAACAATAACAAAAATTTAAAAAATGTCTGGTTATGGGAAAATATTGACTTGCTTGGAAACAAGTAGAGAATGGTGACTGGAAGGATATCCAACCACAAAATTTGCCACAACAAATTGTCTGATTCATGCAAGCATGGAAAAGTAGACATTGAATGTTGATGATATAGTATCATAAACTATATTTGTTCATGATAGACGACTGTTTATCTTGCTGACACTCTGCTAGCTATGTATTAAATCATTTTAATCTTCAGGTGATTATTTTTATTTTCTCTCTATTTTCTCATTTCTAGTAAGGAATTAGAGAACAAAATATATCATTATTTCCATCAAAAAAGTCTTGATTTTGGCATTCTAACAAAAAAAAATTCCTATTTACAATTTGAAGTAAAATATTACACAAGATTGACTAACATTTTACTCAGGATAAAATCTGGTTGATTAGTTTCTAATTCAAAAACAATTGAAGAGGCTGTCTCCAAAAGCTGAATATTATTAAAAAAATTTTTGTCTCTAGATTCTACAAGAACCATTTTATCATTATGATATTTATTCTGATTTCAATGAATGGTCACTTAATTCATAATTAGTTTGGCAGCAGATGTTTTACACCTCATTTATATTTGTTGTAAATTATACTTTTAGTCACTGACTTCACTGTATATACACCCTTCACACACACTCATGCCTACACCAGGTGTAAATATGATTGTATGGTGAAGAAGTTTGCTTTCTCATCACATGGTTTTGGGTTCTGTCCCACTGTGTGGCACCTTGGGCAGGTGTTTTCTACTATAAACTCAGGCAGACCAAAGTTTTGTGTGTAGATTTGGTAGGCAGAAACTTAAGAAGCCCATCGTGTGTGCGTGTGTATTTGCTACAGCTAGCTATAGAACACTGCCCAACCTACGTGAGGAAGTAGATGTTCAAATGATGATGATTAATACAAAATGTCCAACAACACTCTCTCTCTCAAAACTTCCTCTTCCTCCACTGCCTTCATTAAATTCCTGAAACCCACTCCCCTCATTAATTGCCATGGCTCAGGGTAGCCAGGATAGCCAGTTTATTACCCTGTCATTCATTCTACCGTGTGTGGAAAAAAAAAACCCCACTCAGATTCAACATTCAGGAAATAGAAAGAGTAGCTGGTAAAACCTTAGATACTTGAACATACTGTTGCCACTTCGCTAACTTCACAAGTGCCACATTTATAGCCATGTAAAATAGGGTTTTTTCCCTTTTTTTTAACCACTCTCTGTACTAGTTACCCAGGCAACTCTGAGCAGTTAAAGTATGTCCTGGCAAATGAACCAGATTACGGTTATATTACCATTATATTGTGTCCTTTATAGGACAGTGAATAAATATTCTTCAGCATTGAAGTCACCTTGTAAGGTGATTTTGTCTTGTATTTGTATTCTGGATAAGAGACTAGGTTATCTTTACCTTTAATCTTTTATTTCTTTCAGTCATTGGACTGTAGCCATGCTAGGCGCCACCTTGAAGGGCTTAGTCGAACAAATCAACCCCAGTACTTATTTCTATCTGGTTGTTATTCTAACGGTCTCTTTTCCTGAGCCGTTAAATTACAGGGATGTAACAAACCAACACCAGTTGTCAGGTGGTGATGGTGTATACATAAAGTCAGACATGCATGCACGCTTACACACACATAAAAATGCATATGGGCTTCTTTCAGTTTTCACCTACCAAATCCACTCACAAAGCTTTAGTCAGCCCAAGGTGCCATGCAGTGGGACTGAACCTAAGATCACATGGTAAAAAGCAAGCTTCTTAACCACACAGTCACACCTGTGCCTATAAGTTAGTGCAAAATCCTTTTAACTTCCTCACTCGGCTTGCGAAGACCTGTTGAGGCAAGTGAAAGTGAAACAAAATCGTGATGGTACGTGAAAAAAAACATTCGAGTGAGGTTGTTGCCAGTGCCGCTGGACTGACTCCTGTGCAGGTGGCACGTAAAAGATACCATTTCGAGCGTGGCCGTTGCCAGTACCGCCTGACTGGCCTTCGTGCCGGTGCACGTAAAAGCACCCACGACACTCTCGGAGTGGTTAGCGTTAGGAAGGGCATCCAGCTGTAGAAACTCTGTCAAATCAGATTGGAGCCTGGTGTAGCCATCTGGTTCACCAGTCCTCAGTCAAATCGTCCAACCCATGCTAGCATGGAAAGCGGACGTTAAACGATGAAGATGATGATCTGCATTAAATGTGGGTGTATATGCACTGATGACTGTAGTAAGTGCATCTATTGGAAGCAGCAAGTTTGAAACAGTGAGTCTGAAATCTTTTGCCGATGACAGTAAGTAGTTAAGGTAGCCTATTAATGCGATCATTGTCGATTGCCAAGACTATTGTGTGTATATGCTATTTATCTAATAGTTTTTCTTTCCCAAAATTAGCTATATCCATCACTGTCTTCTTTTGCTGAGTACCACAATTTGACAGCTTCAGGTTGATCATAGGTGGAATTTAGTGTTAGTGGACCAAGCTATGTAGAAGACTGGTACGTTTTTGTGTGTATCTCTCTCTCTTTCTCCAAGTTTGTGCCAATGCAAGCTGATGTTGAGTTGTGTCCCTTTATTTCAAGAATCGTACTTTTGTCTTTCAATAAAGTTAGATAAAATATCATTTTTCACAGTGGTTTCACATGACAGACTAAAACCTTTTGAAGACAATGCCTCATCATGACCATAAGCCAGTGCTTGAAATCACTGAAAGATTATACATGTGAATATGTTTAAATTAAAATTTATCACGTGAAGTTTATGCTATAATTCGTGTGACACAAGATGGACTTCCCATATTCTAATATTCGACAGAATTTTTTTTTTTTATCATGTATTGTCACTATTGGTTATTTTCTGTTTTCATCAACCACATTTATTGGTAGAACTTGTTAGTGGTGGTTTTAAAGGCCTTATCACTGTTGAAAGCTGGTTGGGAATAAGTCTGAAGACCATTTTTTTCTTTTATCTAAAGGTTAGGTTTGAACTAAGAATTGTAAGCTAAATACACTTTAATCATTTATACAGCATTTCTGCTGATTATAGCAACAGTAATCTCTTCGATCCAATTGTATCCAGTGATAACTATTTACAGCAAAGTGGCTTAGCCATTGAGATGGAAGAATAATTGAGAAAGTAGTTAAACTTTTGACCCATCATTTACTATGTCTTGCCCTACCAGGCCATTACTATGCCCTGGTAGGATAGGATATAATAATGTTGGCCATTTGCTGCTTTTACTTTAGCCAACATATGTTTATTCTGTCTGGTTGGTGTGTGTGAGACAGAATTGGGGATGGTCTGACTGGCAGATTTTGTAATAAAGTCCTTGTGACCCACTTTTTATGAAGTTCACAAAAGAATTAGCAATTCTGCATACTGATAGAGTAGAAAGAAAATTCACACACTCTGCGATCAATATTTCTTGCAAAAACTGTTTTCACAAGCCTTCTTAGTATATACATTAATTACAGATGTAACAAAAGAATAGAGTGACTAAAGGTAGGTTTGTTTGTTTAGATCAGCACAAAAGAGAAGTCATATGTTGGAGATGGGTTTAAGTTAATGGAAGAAACTGTTAGTTACTTCCAAAAACTGATTAAGGAGTACTTATGCAGGTGCACAATTTCGTAGTACTAGATTTGTTGTTGGTTTCAGGATTTGTTGACAAATCTGCTATGATTTTGTAAACCTATTTTCATTTGGTTTATGCTGACAATGGCCCTAAAATTATGCAAGTATTGATTCTTTTACTCTTTTACAGCAATATGCATGTGTATTGTTACAATACCAATTGAGCTAGTAGCATCTTACATTGGAAACATGACAGGGGAAATGATAAAATGCATGGCTAGTGCTTGTTTCCCTTATAATAAATGTTTCTTTTCTTTAGTTTTCTTTTTCTCAATAACTAGCAAGCTTATTAAAAAAAAATTTTCTATACAAGTGGTCTCAACCAAACTTAACTTTATTAGGTAAGTAATTAAAAGATCACAAATGTCACTTGAAGTAGTTTACCAAGAACTGCAACTGGTTTATAGAGAAGGTTTGCTGAGAAATCATAATAAATGTAGAGGTACATGTCTGCAGCATGTAAATGAAAATGTTGGAGGGACATGAACTATGTCATGAAGTGATCATTATGCTAATTTCATGATAGCAGGATTTGGCCAGTATTTAATAAGTCACATTTGTTGCTTTGACAGCTCAAGCAACAGGCTCAGCTTATCTGTCTTTACAATGTATGCTTGAAATACCAAACAGTTGGATATCTCTATAAACCTGTGCTGCCAACATCCAACTTTTCAGCATAAAACATTCTCAGTTATCACTCCTCTAATGCAGCTTTATTTATTTCTTTAACCATTCTTCATCCATTAATATTGTTCTCTCTACCCATACATTACATTGATTTTTCACTTTTTCCCCACCCTCACTGGACCACCAAATTATCTCTCCTTGTGCACTCAACCTGCATTTCTCCACCTTCTCTTGCAGCCTACTCAGTCATCTGTACCATCATTACTATCCTGATGCTCTCTTTTGCATCTCTCTACCTTCTCCAATTCATGCATCATTGCTCATCCCCCATCCCCATATGCATCACTCCCTACAACCACCCTTCAATCCCACCCAATCTTTACAGTTGTTGCTTGTCTCCTCTCCCCTCTTCCATTTCTATCTCATACACTCTTACAACCCAACCCCACCCATCTACTCAGTTTCTCTGTCCCTACTCATTTCTATTCACCTTATACCTTGATGGGTGCCCCCTAGTTACCTCATCACCACTATTTATCTCTTTGCCTCTCCTAATGGTTCAGTTTTCTCTCTTTCCTTTAGATATTAGCAGCCATTTAGCTAGCTCCTCTACAAGAATCTGCTCCACCCCAGCCTTTCTCTCATACCTTAATCCTCATCTAGAATAAAGCCATATCACTAGTGCCAATGGCATGGAAAAAGTACCCAGTACACTCCATGAAAGGTTGGCGTTCAAGGACTTCCAATCATAGAAACCATGCCAAAGTAGACAGCAGAGCATGATGCAATTCTTGGACTCAGCAACTGCTGTCAAATCATGTGACCCATGCTAGCAATGACTGTTATTGCTTACAGGTTTCCAATAACCCAATTAGTGGTTCACTGTATTTCTTGGGTAGAGAGTGCCTGTAACTTGGTGTAGAACAAATATTTAAGGATCTTCATGTTCCCCAGTAAGCTTATTGGCAGATTGCTTTGTGGGCCTTCATATTGTCACTATAATTTTAAAATTCTTGACCTGCCTAATAAAACCATCAGTCATATTAATGTTTTTAATGGACTAAAAAATGGCTGTATACTTTGCTACAATTACATTCTGATATTGGGAATGATGTTTTTTGTCTTATGTTCAGACTGTTAAAATACTTGAAAAATCATTTTAATACATATGTACTGATAAAAAGCCCTAAACCACAGTTCTGGGAAATAGTACATAAAGACCAGAGATACAGTACAAAATACTGGGAATGTGTTGATCATAGTTAATTTGGAGGGAAGCCATTTTTTTATGTTCCACATTCTCTATATTTGGTGTTCCAAAGACAGAGCTATTGGACAATGGCCCAGAAAACATTCAGTTAAAAGACTAATTAAGTGACTTGGTTGCAAGAAAATTAAAATCCTACCTACAGTCTGAAATTTAATAAATAGCAGAGAGAGAGAGAGAGCTGTGTGGACATGTCTGTATTAAAAAGTTACAGCACATTATTTGGAAAGTTTGAATTTTTGCTAAAGGATTCTTTTGCTGTGTATTTTTTTAACCACTGCAATGCAGGACTTGGCAGACAGGAATCTATTTTACAAGATTGAATAAATAGTCCATCACAAGAAAAATATGATAGAATATCCTGTTGATACATATTGATTTATATTGGTTGAAACAAAGCAGGATTAAATATGAAGATGAAATTAGTTTGCATCAACTGAACAAAAAATAGCTCCTCAACATTCTTTCCAAAGTCTCTGCTAATCTTGATAGTGTTATTGGTAAACCGACATCACCAGCTCTTCATTATGCCTTGTGATCCTTTTCCGACAGCTTGACATTGTTCATTTCTCCAACTACTTCTGAGGCTAATATTTAGTCTTCAGCACCTCCCATACAACCAAACACTTCTAAATCCTGCTATGCCTCACTGTAACTCTGTGGGCATTGAAACAGGACCACATAAGAGCAGTAGAATCACAAATGGAATTTTAAAAATGCTTCAAGATGATTTTATCTTGGTTGGAGTAATGTGTGTATTATTGTTATTCTTATTTTTAGATGCCAGGTAGCAAACTCACAGAATCATTAAGTAGGTCAAAATGCTGAGTGACATTTCTTCCAGCTCTTTATTTTCTGAGTTCAAATAACACCAAGGTCATCTTAGCTTTTCATCCTTTGAACAAATAAAGTAGCAGTGAAGTACTGGGGCTAATGTAATCAACTAACCTTCTCCCCACAAAAATTACTGGCTTTGTGTCAAAATTTGAAACCGTTATTTATGGATGCAGTATGGATGGATGGATAAGAAGTGCACTGCTCATTTACAATATCTTCGCTTCTATCCCACTGTGTGAATCTTGACTAAATATATAGCTTTAGGTCAGCCTATATTTTTGTGAGTGACATTGGATAAATGGAAATTGCATTGAAACCTGTTATGGATTATATTTGTAATTCAAAGGTTCAGCTTAGTCACACACTTTGGCATACTCAGCTACTTTTGTATTCTGATTCAATAAGTTTGGTGGTTCAGTTGATGAAACAATTGAAGACTCACAGTCGGAAATTTTGACCAAGACCCATTTTATTTATTTTTGTCAAAATGTAAACAGTCTCTTATATCATTGTTATTTAAATAATATTGGAGCATTGTATGTGTTTTTTATGCTTGCACATAATCAAGAATATTTAACGTATTGACTGCCACTTCGATGTCAGGGATAGTCTTATGTTTTCCTACTGAAATAATCTTGGAGAAATGCAATTATATTCTGTTATTAACTGTTATATTATCATCAATGTGAAATATCTTGTTTAAATGTTCAACCACATTAATTCTCTACCTCCTTTATAAAACATCACTCCCAATTCTCTACGAAAGTTTTATTTTTTTTCTCAGTAATTCCATCTTATTTATGCTATAAATAGACCAATTTTAACAAAATGTTGCGGCTACCTGCCTATTATAAAATAATTTTTCAGCGATGTTAACAGTGACACCTATTTGATATTTTCCCTTTTTATTTGTGATTTTAAGGTTAGTTTTAAGGGAATTAATTTCTTAGTAAATAAGTCTAGATTTGCCAGAGTAACCTCCCTTGGATTAGTCGCTAAATGTTCTTTTGTCCGTTAGAAAACTAGTTACTGCTTTTGGAGAGAAAAATAATTTTTTACTTTTAATTTTAATTACATTTTTTTTTTTTTTGTTGCTAATATTGGTAATCAGTAAAATTGTTGTCTAGCCTCAGTCCATTAAGAAGATGGTAGTGCATAATATATGGGAGATGTTATTACTGTTTCTAGCAGGTTGTGTGACCACATAAAGCTGCCATCATCAACCAACAAATTGTTTGATTCAGTTGTCTTCCAATTTAATGACACTAAAGAGATATACTGATATTGTTCTCTGCAGTATTGTAAAGAAATATATCATACTAATCACTAATAATTTATTGTTTAATCATTGTTGTTATTAATTTCATTTACTGTTCATTTATTGATTGTGCATGGCTAAACAGAAAATTCCAGTATATATCTATCTCTAACAGTTAAATAGTTTCAATTTTGTGTGTGTATGTGTCTACTATGGGTTGAATAATTCTACAAATACTTATAATTATGCAACCATTGTACCAGTGTTGTTGGTATGTATTGGAAACTAGATTGACTGAAATATTAGTAGTGTTATTACCATAGAAGGAATTGTTTCTAAGATGACAGTCCTTTACATCAGCTACTCTAATATCAGGTGTCTATTAAGTGGTTCTCTCTCGCTAATATATATATATATATATATATATATATATATATATATATATATATATATATATATATATAGTTGAAATTTACAGAAAAACAAAAGACGAAGACAGGTGTATGAACAACAAGCAGGTGTATTAGTTTGATGCTCGGGAAAGTGAGAAAGTCTTTTACATTTCAAGCCCACACTCTTCGACATATATATTCATTGCTGCCTATGTTCAATGTTAGAGCCATAACTTTTACTCATAAACCAACTGTAGAATTAGGTCTATTTCTTAAAATGTTTTAATGATTCTTTAAATATATGTATTTGTTGCCAATAATTAGTTCCACAACACTATTTTAATATGAAAATCAAATCAAAATTCACTACAATTATTTAAATCAAAATTTAAATCAATTTTGTGTTAAGGTAAGTTTGATTTCATATTTTATTTCCTCTCACTGAATTCCTCTCTTTCTCTTCATGTGTTTTTATTCTTCTCTCTGTAATTTTTGTTTACCTGCTGTCTATTCTACTGTTCTTTTATCTTGGTATCAAAATTATCTCAGGTACCAGTGTTTACAGATAGAAACTGCAATATTCTTTCTTTGTTGTAATTTCATTTAGTTTATTTCTGGAAGCTGAATAATAATAATAATAATAATAATCCTTTGTACTAAAGGCACAAGGCCGTAAATTCGTGGGGAGGGGGTTTAGTCGATTACATCGTCTCCAGTGTTTCACTGGTACTTAATTTATTAATTCTGAAAGGATGAAAGGCAAAGTCAACCTCAGAATGTAGTGACAGGCAAAATACTGCTAAACACTTCACCCAGCATGCTAACGATTCTGCCAGCTCACTGCCTTAATAATAACTTCAAATTTTGACACAAGGCCACAAAATTTTTGTGGGGAGAGGATAAGTAAATTAATTCAACCCTAGTGCTGAAGTAGTACTTATTTTATCAACCCCAACAGGATGTAAAGTAGATGTCTGTGGAATTTGAACTCAGGTAAAACAGAAATCCCATTAAGCATTTTGCCTGGCATGCTAATGATTCTGCCAGCTCTCCATAATGATAATAATGATGATGATGACGATGATGAATAATTGACCTGAATCTTGAAAAATATGAGTCTTCTAAAGGCACATGACAATACTAAAAAAAAATGAGTTTTTTTAAAACAAATTTAATAATAATATATAAACGGATCTTTCGTATGTCACTTGGACTGAAAATATTGATGATAATAATCTAAGCTACCATTATTATTCACTTGCTCTTTGTTGAACCATTTCTCTGTAATAAAATATTTCTATCTATTTCTTTTGTCAAAGCTTTAAAATCAAAATAATCTATACATGTATTTTAGTAGCTTTTCTAATTAACCTAATGGCTTTGGGTTACTTCTTTTTTTTGCTTACTTCTTCTATAAAAATAAGGTAATTTCATTTTATTTTTAATATTTCTTTACTCACCCCTCCTCGACTTTTACATTCTTGCTGTTTTAAAATGTTTCAGTTGATTTGTTTCCATTTTCAACTTAATCATATTCTTTTCATTTTTTTATCCAAAATATTTGTTGATAATCTGTAGTGGTGGTGGTGGTGGTAGTAGTAGCTTCACCATTTTGTAGTTTCTCATAATATAATTTTGTAGTTTCTCATTAACTATATATTGGGTTGGCAAGAAAGTAATTTCGTTTTTTGCAAATAGTTAGGATTTTTTTGGAATGGCTTTTGTCAATGTTACTTTTTTGCTTTGACATTTCATAGCCATTACTTTCAGCTTTCTTTAGAAGCAAATTGCACATAATTTTGTTTACAGGTGTTAGCTCAGTGTCAATTTTAACATGGAGTGCAAAAACGAACATTTTCACTATATTTTGCTTTTTTATTTCCATAAAGGCAAGAAAGCTGCTGGGGCTCACAAAGAGATATGTGAAGTTTATGCTGTTGGTTGCTTAATGCACATGTCAGATATGGTTTTAAAAATTCCATTCTGTAGATTTTTCACTCAAAGATGACCATCATTTTGGTCAACATACTGAAGTTGATGATGACTGAATCAAAGCCACAATTGAATTTGATTGTCATATAACTGTGCGAGAGATAGCAGAGGGGTTAAATGTATCACACACGACAATTGGAAATCACTTAAAATGTCTTGGACTCATTAAGAAGCTCAATATTTGGGTTCCACATAAATTGAAAGAGGTTCACAATGAATCAATATTGGTGATATGCATTTGAGATGCAATGAAATCAACCTTTTTAAACGAATCATCACTTGTGATGAAAAATGGATTGTCTACAATAACATCAATCGAAAATTATCATGGTCCAAGTATAATGAACCAGCACAAACCACATCAAAAATCTGAATTGTATCAAGAAAAGATGATGCTGTCAATTTGGTGAGATTACAAAGGTGTTGTGTATTTTGAGCTGCTTCCAAGGAAAAAGCAATCCATTCAGATGTTTACTGTCAATGACTAATGAAACTGGAGGAAGCAATCAAAGAAAAACGGCCAGAATTGGCAAATCATAAAGAAATCGTGTTCCACCATGACAATGCTAGACCACACACGTCTTTGCTAACTCGTGAAAAATTATTGGAGCTTGGTTGAGAAGTGATGTCACCTCCACCATATAGCCCTGACCTTGCACCGTCAGATTACCATTTATTTCGAAGTTTGCAAAATTCTTTGAATGGTAAAACTTTCAATAATGATGATGACCTGAAATCGCACTTGCTTCAGTTTTTGGCTGATGAGAACCAGAAGTTCTATGAGCACAGAATCATAAAGTTGCCAGAAAGATGGCAAAAGGTCATCAAACAAAAAAAAAAAACTATAATTGATTTAAGTTCATTCTTTGTATGAAAAAAAATTTATTTCATACTAAAAAAACAAAATTACTTTCTTGCTAACCCAATCGACCAGTTGAAGTATATTTGAGAGATATTTGACTGGTATAAAGGCCATATTCACTATTGCTGGCTGTTGGGAAAAACTCTTGCTTTAGACAATCTGCATTAAAAAAAGCACCCATTGGTGCCTTGAAACATATATAAAATGGTGTTGGCAGTTACTTTGCAGTTTTGCTGGTTATTTAAAGTATTCACAGTAACTGTGAACAGTATTATTTAAATAAATATTAGAGTTGATATATGTGTGTTCTGTCTTTTTGTTCAGCTATTACTCATTGTTTTTATGGATTTCTAAACATTTATTTTTAACATATGCATAGTCCCCTGTTATCTATGTGAATGCACTATATTTCTTTAGTACTGTAACACTATAGTATAGTTCTGTAGTCTGGTGCTGTGTTGATGCCTACCATTGGGTTCTCTGTAGGAACAAACAACAACGGTTACACAACACATATTTGGATGCCTAATTTTAATTATACTGTCATTATTTACTGTATTTAGGAACTTGAACAGAAGCTAGAACTGGAAACCCTCGAGAAGCAAAGACTGGACAGAAAGTGCAGACAACTAACAAGGCAAATTGAGGTGAGTCTCATAGATTCTAAGCCATCGTAATCATTTCTTTTTGTTTTGTCTCCTTTTATATTTGTCTGTCAGTGGTTTTATAGTACTCTGTGTATTCATTGTTTTGCTTATTTTAAAATTTGACTTTTGGAGGATGGGCAGTACCCATAGTCTTTCCAAGGTTGTCTTAGGAATTCAGACAGTTGTATATGGTTTAGTTAATATTCACTAATTTTTTGAAAACAACAATTGCAGACATGTAATTTCTACTGACTGTTGTACTACTTTATTAAAGGACACTGAACGTAACTCAGAGAAGTTTAATTCTGAAAAGAATGAAATGAAGAAAATTGAACGTCTGCACAAAGAAAGAATAAAAGTAAGTTGAAAGGCAAGATATATTTTCTTCTGGTACAATTTGCCAGAAATGATTGTTTTATCTTAGATGTTGTTTTCCTTTTATGAAAGTGTATGGCCTAGTGGTTAGGTTATTACACTCATAATCATAAGAGCATGGCCTCAATTCACGAACCTGGTAATGTGTTGTGTTCTTGAGCAAAAACATTTCATCTTACATTGCTCCAGTCCACTCAGCTGTAAATGAGTTCCAGGAATTGCCAGGAGGTTAACCCCACAACAAACTGGCATCTTGTTTAATGGGGAATATTGTAATCTCAGTTACATATAAGCCATAGTTTCTTTGGTGTATATGTGACTGAACTCCAAATTCATGAATCTTAGAGTTCATGACAGACCTCAATCCTAAGTGCTTTTTTTTTTCAGTTGGTAACCCTAACTCTTTATATTAACATTTCTACTGTGGACAGATTTTCCTTTTATTTTTATTTTAATTCTTAGTATCCTTGACTGGGAATATATCTTTGCCATAAATAATATCAGTGATATAAACTTGTGACCTTGTTTATTTTTTTCTTTCTACTTTGCTGGATCTGGAGGAAGGGACAGTGCCCATGACTTTCACAGGACCATCTTAGACTGATGAGATTGATGCCACTAATATTCCACTTTTTAAGTCAACACCTGCAATGAAAGACATGAGCTGGAAGGGAGTTCCAGAGGGAGGATCTGGGAAGGAAGGACTGAGTGTAGTGATTGTTGAAGGGTTTGGGGGTGGATTAGGGTGGACACAAGGGTGATGGCAAGAGGAGAGACAAGTAGATCAGGTATCCTTGAGTAGAAGTGGCATGAACCCAGACAGTTCCAAGGAGTAGAGCTTGTTAAAGCAACAGTAAAAAACACAGAGAGGCAGCATATCTATGGGCCAGAGACTGGGTTCTCTTTACTTACATCACTAAAGAAATGTTACAAAAGCAGACTATCTGTGTTATGATTTTGTTAATGTTGTCTTCTGTTATTCAAGTTTATCATTTATTTGTTGAGCACAGTCACCATTTCTAACACATTTTTCTGTGCTGGTGAGTATTGAACAGATTTACTGTTTTCCTTCCTTCTTCCATTTCATGTTTCTTTCTATATGCCTCATTTCTTACATATAAATTCATATCTAATGCTCTCTCTTATATAATATTTATGTATCACATTTGCATTATATCTACTTGATTTGTTATCAGTACCAACTCCTTAATATATACTTTCTTCAATCTTCTCCACATAGTGAAACAATGACAATCCATCTTGTATCCCATACCAACTGTCTGTTTTGTTCATGCACACACATACACTTGCACAAATTTTTTTATAGCCTTATCCTTCCTACATTGTATAATCATATTGGGCTAAATTGAGGGATTAACCACTCTAAATACTGGGATTTAGACCCCTTTATTAATCTATTTTACTTTGTTTCTATTGCTTTCTTTTCAGTTTCAAAGGAAAAGTAATAAAAGTTATTTTCTGTTTGAATTTATTTATTTATATCTAGCTTCTTTCGATGCAGGTATGGCTGTGTGGTTAAGTTCACTCCCCAGCCACATGATTTTAGGTTCAGGTTCATTACATGGCACTTTGGACAAATGTCTTCTGTAGCCTTAAGCTGACCAGTCTTGTGAACGGTTTTGGAAAAGCGTAATTTAAAGAATTCTCATGTGTGTGTATGTGTGCGTGTGCATGCTCGTTTACATTTACACTTCAAAAATCACTGAGTTACAAGTGGTGACATTGTTGACATTTCCTCTGTCAACAAATTGCCCCCTGATTTTGTGTTCAAAGGCATATAGAATAAGAAATCTCTCAGTTGAAAGACAAAGGGTTTATGACAGAGAGAGTATCCAGCTATAAAGTAGAACCTCGGTAATATATTTGTCTAAACCATGCTATCATGGAAAAATGGATATGAATTGTTATGTTCTTTGTACATCTTTATTCTTTTTTTTTTTTACATCAGGAACTGGAAGCAGAAATACAACACAAAACTAAAGCTAAGGTTTGTTGCTCTTTTAATAATTCTAAGATGGTTTATTGAAACATAATCATAGTTATTTGACATGGTATACATGCAGGCATAGCTGTGTGGTTAAGAAGCTTGTTTCTCAACTATTTGGTCTCAGGTTCTGTCCTACTGCATGACATGGACTAGTGAATGGGAGATTGAGCAATGGGGAGTGGGTGAGGGGGTGAATATAATGAAGGAAGAACAAGTGTTGTGGCAGATAAAGGGTGACCATTTATGCAGAGGAGGGGAACTGAAGAGAACAGTATTTTTCATATATATATATTTATAGGAAAAATTGAAAAAAGGAGACAAATGTTCAAGATGTTATTAAATCATATCATCATATCATCGACATGTTACGATGGATGCATTCAAAATACATCGAACAGGATGGATAATGATCAGCAATGCATCAATCTCATCAGAGAGGATATAAACAACAGTGCTCATGAAATAGACATGCATTGCTGATCAATATTCATCTTGTCAGATGTATTTTGAATGCCTCTATCGAAACATATGTCGATGATATGAAGATATAAATGATTTAATAACATCTTGAGTGTTTGTCTCCTTTATCAATTTCTCCTATTTTCTCCTAAATACGTCTCTCTTCTCCCTGGAATCAAATCCCACACAAGTATGATCATTGTTTTCTGAGACATTTAAGCAGCATTTAGCTACCTTGTAATTATTCCCCTGGATCTTTCCTATAAATTGTGCACTCATATATATATATATATATATATATATATATATATATATATATATCTTTATTGCCCACAGGGGGTGGGGGTTAAACATAGAGGGGACAAACAAGGACAGACAAAGGGATTAAGTCAATTACATCGACCACAGTGTATAACTGATACTTATTTAATCAACCCCGAAAGGATGAAAGGCAAAGTTGGCCTCAGCTGAATTTGAACTCAGACCATAACAGCAGGCAAAATACCAATAAGCATTTCGCCTGGCTTGCTAACGATTCTGCCAGCTCTCCGCCCTGTGTATACACACTCACACACACACACACACACACACACACACACACACACACACACACATATATATCATCATTTGTCTGCCTTCCATGCTGGCATGGGTGGGACTATATATATATATATATATATATATATATATATATATATATATATATATATATAGAGAGAGAGAGAGAGAGAGAGAGAGAGAGAGAGAGAGAGAGAGAGAGAGAGAGAGAGAGAGAGAGAGAGATTATTAACCTCAAATATAGCTGAAGAAATATTTAAAGATATTCCCATTTTATTATAGAGTTCTCATATTAAACATAAGTGTTGTAGATTTTCTTTAAAACATGTTTCATTAAATATCTGGATATAGATTTAGTGACCCAAAGTTAATTTTACAACAGTGGTGCCCCTGCATGACTACAGCTTTGAAGCTGGAATAAGGTAAAGAGTTAATAGCTGCAGAGATGGCTGTGTGGTTAAGAAGCTCACTTTGCAACCATGTGGTTTGGTTTTCAGTCTCACTGCATGGCACCTGGGGTAAATATCTTCTAGAGCCCTGAGCCAACCAATGACTTGTGAATGAATTTGGTAGAGTGTGTGGAAACCCATTGTGTGTATTCATATGCATCCTTTCTCCACTGTTTGACAAATGGTCTTGCTTTGTTTCTGTCCCCGTAATACAGCAGTTCAGCAAAAGAAGCCAATAAAATAAGTAGCGGACTTAAAATTTACAAGGGTAGAGTTGCCTCAACTACATCCTTCAGAGTGATACCGCAGCATGGCTGCTGTTCAATGATTGAATCAAGTAAAAGTTAAAAATAAGAACACCCTAACCCCAGGCCACTATGTGTGTGTATTGTTGTTTCACTGTTCTTATATCTACATTTTAATTGTGACTCTGTAGATTGCTTCAAGTTAAACTAGTTAAAGTAATTATGTTTTATTTTTATAACAGGTCTCAATATCTCGATCTGTGAGTGTAAATCGAATGCAGAGCAGATCAGCAGAAACAAAGTAAGCTATTTTCAACTTCATTGAAAAGATCAAGTGAACACTGTGTGTGTGTGTGGGGGGGGGGGGCTTTACTGGGGTTTTTTTCCCCATTTTTTTTTTCTTCGTGGCTACTTGGTTAAGGATTTTGCTTCCCAACAACATGATTTAAGGTTCAATTTGAATGCAGATCAGCTTTACCCAGTGTCTTCTGTATCCCCAGGCCAACAAAAACCTTATGAGTGGATTTGGTAGGATAAAAACTAAATGAAACCCAATATGCCTGCCCCTTTCTTCACACCTGCATTCATGCAACCCACCCAACCACTCAGCATCTTTCTCTTTCCCTCCACTTTTTTCCAATTCAGTGTCATCCTTACTATTCTGCTACTCCCCACTTCATCGGTCACCCTTACCCCTTATCCACCATTCACTATTTCTACCCCTCAACCCTACCCAATCTCTACAGTTGTCACTTAACTTTCCCTACCTCCCCTTCTTATCCACTCAACGCGTATCCTTCATTCACTTGAAACTTCCAATCATCCACACTCGCATTTCTTCTGTTCCCATTCACTTCTACTCACCTTGAGGGTCCACACAGATGCCTTATCACTGCTATTTTCATCTCTTTCCTGCTCCACCCTGATTGCTTGCCACCCTGTCTTTTAAAACAGAAATAGCCATATAGTCCCTCTGCAGCAAGAAACCCATTCTGCTCTGGCCCCTTCTCTCATTCTTTAACTTCTGATCTTTTTGTATAAAACCCTCCCTCTCAAGGTCTGTAGTCTTGCAATCTGCATGACAATCTCACTAGTACTGGTACCTTTAAAAATAGTATCCAGTGCACGCTATAAAGTAGTTGGCATTAGGGAAAGCCTCCAGCTGTAGAAACCATGCTAAAGCAGACACTACTGCTTAGAACATGGATATAAAATGATGATGATAGTGTGACTGCATTAGGAATTTGTTGTGAAATTCCACATTTAGCTACCAAGCAACATTAAGATTTGTTAATTAAAGATTCAGTTATATTGTGCTGTGCAGTATTTCAATTTATGCCAGGTTTACCTTCACCCTTCTTCTTTCTCAGTAACTGATAAATACCAAGATATTGGTGAAGATTCAACTGCTGAAAAATCAGACAACTCGCATGAAACTAGGTTATCAATTTAATTAATAAGGTTTTATGTATGGTGGACGGACACGCATTGTTTTATCATTTTAATGTCCATTTTTCCATGCTTGCATGGGTTAGAGGAAAATTTGTTGAGATTTTCTGTGGCTGGAGACTTTTCCTGTTACTAACTCTCGCCTGCTTCCATAAAGTGTAAGTCTTGTTGATTGGGCTAATATTCTGCTAAAATTATTCTTACTACATAATGTGACCAAAAAATACTTGTTTACTTGTGTATAGGTTTCACTAATTTATACTAGATTCTAACCAAAAAAATCTAGAGTGTGATTTATATAGAAGACGAAGCTGATATCAAGTTTAAATATTAAGGAAAAATTTTGTACCAAGATATAACACTAAATTAGGGGTACCATTTATACATGAGTAAATATGATATGTCTCTGAATTCATCTATTTTAATGAATAATTTCACAATTTCAAGAATACATTTTTTTTCAGTTGGTCTGTCCTTTATTTTTTGCTAACTCAACAAGTGTACTAAGGTCAGTTTTCCTGCCACAGCAGGTGTTAATCCTTGTGAACCCCATGATCTACAAAGCTAACCCCCTTTTTGCTTGATTGTTTGTATCCATTCATAATCTCTATCCTCACTATGTCTTTCTTGGTCATCTACTTCTACATTCATTTTCATCACTCTTTTCACCCAGTCATTTTCATCCTTTCTCAGCACATGACCTCATCACTTCGTCACATTTCTCTTCACCACATCCATCACCAGCTCAATTCCCATCATTCTCTATGAATGTTGGAGTACATCAGGAGCCAGTATTAAGCCTGCTACTATTTGTAGTTAAGTGGAGGTGCTGACTCAAAATGTAAAGGAGGGAATTACTGTACACAGATGTTATGGTGTTAAACACAGAAAAGTATAGATGGAAATAAAATATGAATAGATGGCAGGACTGTACGGTTGAAAAATAAAGTATAAAGTAAATATCAGAAAGACAAAGGTCAGAGCAAGTGGTAAAGTTTGTGACAAGGTGGAAAGAAAAGAAATGACCAACTATAATGTACAGTAAAGGTGTTGTAGTAAGCTTCTATAAATGTTGAATATATGCTAGCTAGATTCATTGAATATATAGTGTATGTAGCGATGTGTGAAGTTATTAATCAATGTAACAGCCACATTTAAGTATAAGGTGTGTAAATAGTGGGGCTGCAGGTGAGAGAATGTGAAGTTGGATCTTGGAAATGGCAAGAAAATGAAAGATGTGAAAATGTTTTGTTGACACATAAAAGGCACTCAGTACACTTTGCGGAGTGGTTGGCATTAGGAAGGGCATCCAGCCATAGAAACCAAGCCAAAACAAACTGGAGCTTGGTGCAGCTCTCCTGCTCACTATCTCCAAACAAAACGTCTAACCATGCCAGCATGGAAAATTGATGTCTGTTGGTGGCAGCAGCAGCTGTTGTTTTTTGTTGTAGAAGAAAGAGGGTAGAATATAATGACAGAGGCTAGAGTGAAATATGCATGTGAGATGTTCTGAGTACTGAGTGGCATGCTATAACGAAGAGGGGAGTGTCGCTGAAATTGAAAAGAAAGTTGGATGCTGTTGGTGTGAGGAACACTATGATTTATAGAAGTGAGACATGGGTAATGGAGATGGAGCAGTAGAGAAGGCTAGGGAGAAAAAATAGAGACGAGAATAGTTCAGTGAGTAACTAGCACATTGTTGAGAGAGAGAGAAGAGAGACAACTGCAGAGTATGTTTGATACTAATTATAAGGTGTTTCTTTTTTCTTCTTAATTTTTCAGCGAAAAGACAGAAGAGAAAATTCAAATACTCCAACAGGATAAAGCCCATCTAGAAGCTCGTGTGTCTACACTGGAACATATTGTTGAAGAATACCAAAGCAACATAACTGCCTTAAAAGAAAACATTAAAAAGGTGTGAAAGAATACATTTTCTGTCAGCTTATTCTGAACTCCTTTACATATAGCAGTGAATGAGGAAGAATCATTAGAGCATCAGATAGAACCCCTTGCAGCATTTGTTCCCACATTGTTCTGAGTTCAAATCCTACTATGGCCTATATCGGTAGTAGACTTAAACCATTTGGCATTTTGGGTGCTTTTAGTGGACCCCACTGTTGCATGCATTCAGGCCAGGTCTCTTGTTTCAGAAAACCATGCTCCCTCTTTCCTTTCCATCAGTCTTGGAAACCCTTTAAGTGGTCATGGGCCAGGCTTTATTTAAAATGAATCAATCTAATATTTAATATTTGGGATTTTAGATGTTTTGTGTAAGGAATTCTTGCAATATTTAGCCATAAGTCTTGGCATTCTGAATTCACACCCCATTAGGGTCAGTTTTAGCTTCCATCTTTCCAGGGTTGATATAATTGACTATACCCTCCCTCAAAATTTGTAGAAATCAATGTTATTTTATGCTACAAAACCAATATAAACTATAAATTCCTTGAACAAGTCTAACCTTTAATGGAACTAGAATTTCCATAGGAAACAACTCCAAAACAATGAAAATACAAGATACAAAAGGTTTACTACGAAAAACATATACAAATGAACAAACACAACAAATGTAGACTTCACATCTTCAGCTGTTTAACAGATATCATTATAGTTTCAGCACCTGAGCAGTACCATTCAGTAGGGTGGTATCAGCAGTGTCAAAAAATATAAACACTGCTTGGGAACAGTTGACAAGAAGCAGCAGGGTGGGCAATTGTAAGCTCAGTGTGTTCGAAGCACAAATACTAACAAAATCTCCAACGTAATTTCCACAAAACTGCAGCCATCAAACAGATATAATTTGTTAATATTTGAGATTGCTAAGAAAAACAAAATTTTTATCAGAAATTTTTGTTTTTAATTTATTTAGAATTTTCAACTCTTCAACTCACTTAAATGTTTTATAAAATTGAGAAAGAAACATGAAAAATAACCAGAAAATTTTATATTTTATATTTTTTTAATAGCTTTCAGTTATTTATTCTGGTGTCCTATCATTTAGTTTGTCTTCTGTTTTTCTAATCATTTTATTTTTGATTTTATATTTTTTGTAATTTTTGCCTTCTGGCATTTTTAGCAAGACAAATCCAACAAAGAACTTGTAAAAAGTTTAACAGAAGAATTAACATCTTGGGAAGAAGAAGCATCTAAAATGAAAGAGCGTCTGTTGTTACAAATTGATAAGATAAAAACACAGCGAGATAAAGCTGAAGAGAGATTTCAAAGCTCTCAGGTAATTTTTTTTTTTAATCTTTGAAATTATCTTTGATTAATTCTTTATTCTAAAAATTAAAAAATAAAAATATTAGTTTGATTTCTCCTCTTTAAGTCATTTTCTTCTTCTCCTACTCCATGAGTCACATTTTCAAGTAGCCTTCTATTTTATTTCATTGCTACCGCCACCACTATCTTGGGGAAGTTTCAAAATGGTGGGATGCCAAACTAAATATTGTGCATTTTTACTTTCTGAGTTCAAATCTTGCCATGGTTTACTTCACCTTTTATCCCACTGTAGAGGATTAAATTATCACCATGCTTATATTGCAGTCAGCTTGATCAACTGTAGTCTTCTCCAAATCAGTGGCTCTCTGACCAAAATAAGAAATAATATTTATCATTACCATATCTGATGGCATAAAAGACACACCCCAATTTCAGCTCATCATACTCACCATCATTTTAACATCCACTTTCCCATGCACACACAGGCCAGACAGAATTTTGTTAAAGCAGATTTTGTATGATTGGATGCCCTTCTTGTCACCAACCCTCACTTATTTCCAAGTAAGGTAATATTTCCCCATGACCAGACATGTTTCCATGGAAGATTGGAAATGAGGGATACCATTTACAAGACTGTGGCATTCGTTTGCAATTATTGGATGGTGTCGATGCATGGGGACAATACCGCACATGCACACACAGGGTTATAGTAGAAGACACTTTCCGATATTGAAGAGAAATGGTTTTGATGCATTAAAGCTTATGAGAAACCCAGCTTTACATATTAGACCTGGCATGAGTTTTGGACACATTTTTATATGGGGGTGGGGTTTTATATATCATCAAATACAGATCTGCTTTACTTTTTCTTCTCCATCTTTCATTTAATTACCACACACACACACACACACACACACACACACACTCTCACTCACTCACACACTTCTTATTTTTGTGTATCTTTTATTTCTCCATTTTTATTTTTTTAAATATCATTTATGTATAATGTATGAATAAATGATGGTTTCAAACTTTGGCACAAAGCCACTGATTTTTTTTAGTTTATATCATCAATCCCAGTACTCAACTAGTACTATATTTCATTAACCCTGGTAAAATGAAAAGTATAGTTAGCAGAATTTGCACTCAGAACAAGTCTCAGACGAAATAGCACTAAGCATTTTGTTCAACACACTAATGATTCTGCCAGCTCACTGCTTTAATCTAGATATACATAATGCCAGTTATGTATAAATAATAATGATTCACTGAATCAAGTTGGACTGAAATATTTTTATAATTAATTACGTGATGATTTGGCAGAGTCATTAGGACATCAGGTAAAACGCTTTGCATGATTTCTTCCAACTTTCTGCACTCAGTTCAGATCCTGCCAAAGACTTTGATTTTTATCCTTTCAGGGTCAGTAGAAAATGTACCAGTCCAGGATGTTGGATTGGTAGAACTATAAGAATGTTGAACCTGATGCCTTGTCGTACTTGATCCAATTGTTTGCATTTTGGATTCAAATCCCACCATTGCTTACTTCAGTAGTAGACTGTCACTTGATTTTAACACCACCACCTGGCACCTTGGATACATTTAGTTGAGTTAACTCTGTTGCAAACATTCATTTCAAGGTTCTGGTTTGAAAATACCTTTCTCCCTCTTTACATTGTACAGAATCTAGCTCACCAGCAGGTGTGACTGTGTTCTTTAGAGGTTCTCTTTCTAAACACATGGTTCTGTTCTTGATCCCACTGCCCTGCATCGTGGGCAAATGGCTTCTGCAATATTCTTAGATTGACCAGTACCTTGAGGCTGAAATTTATTACTAGACAGAAACCACAAGGATGTCCAACGTATATATGCATATGTATGTCTGTGTGTCTTTCAGCAAGGAAACTGTAAACAGTGCCTTCAAATAATAATTATAATCATCATTTAGTGTCCATGTTCCATGCTAACATGAATTGGTTTGTTTGACAGAATTCAATTCTAAAGACTCATTCTCCAATGTCTACTTTCGTCAACCACTTCACAATGTGTACAGAGTGTATTTTTGATGGCACTAGCACTAGTGAGGTCACAAAGCAGCTTGCAAGGCTACAAACTCTGGGAGAGATGACTTTATGTTGGGGATAAGCTGCCAGAGCAGACTTGGTTTATTTCTGTAGAGGAGCTAATGACTACTCAAATTTTAGAAGATTGGATGGGAGTGATTGAGCTGAATCTGGGGAAAATAAAAATAGTGGTGATGAAGACCCTGAATGGACTCTTAAAATACAAGGTGAGTGGAAAAGAGTAAGGACAGGAGAAAAAGAATGTGGGTTAGAGGTTGCAAGAGTGTATGGGAGAAAGGAAATGGATGAAGGCGTGAGTATAATAATGAATGATGAGTAAGTGTTGAGGGGTGAATGCAGTAAATGGTAAATAAGGCATGGGGGATGTAGAACAGCAGAATATTAATGATGAGAAAGTAGATTGGAGAAGAATGAGAGAGATGACATGGTTGGATAGGTTACTAGAGTGAGGGAGGGGGGAGCAGGTGTAGTACATGGGGAGATTGAGAGATGTTTGATGTTGATAGAAAAAGAAAGGCAATTTGGTGGCTGAGAGGAGGTGATCAGTATAAAATGTGGGTGGAGAGGACAGTATAAGGATGAAGGATAGCTTTCAAATGAAATGGTTCTTGGCAGTGAGAAAGATTAGTGGTATCAAGGAAGCTGCCATTACAGAGATGATACATGGTGGGGGTGTCTTGAGAAGGAAATTAGGTGCAGGGCACGGTTGTGCATACGTGTGAGCACTCTCTCATGTACACATATATTATAATTGCCTAATCTGCTATTTGTAGCAGAAAAAACTGTAGACCAGTGAATGGTTTGTTGAATAGCTGTAATTAACAGTACCATCCACATTTCTCATCCTCAGCTTATATTCTCCTTATAGCGAGATTGTATGCTCCAACATCTCTACCTTCTTTCCAGTTACTCCCACTCACTCCTATAGAATGTAGAATAGCCATGTATTTCTTCTATAGCAAGACACCTATGCATGTCCCTTTATCGTAATTTTAACCTCTCGACAGTTGGCATAAAGCCACCTCTTTTTCTACTGCAACCCTGTTCAGTTGAAAGAGTATCTTTTTCTTTGGCTTGTAAGTTACTGGATGAGCTAACTCTTGTTATGAAAAAGGCCCTCAGTACACTCTGTAAAGTGGTTTATGTTAGGAAAGGTATTCAACTGTGGAAACCATGCCAAAGCAGGCGTTGGACCTCAACATAGTCCTCCTACTTATTGGACCCTGGCAAACTGTCCAACCCATTCCCACATGGAAAACAGATGTTAAATGATGATGATAATGGTTTGCAAAGGAACCACAGAGTTGTTAAAACTTTAACTGCTCTTGTTTATTCTTATGTGTCATCCTGGTGACAGACACTTGTATACAGGAAGCTGGGGTCCTTTTCATTTTCAAAGTACTTATTACCTGTGGTTTACAATAAGAAGCTCATAGAAAAACTACTCGCTTTTTTTTTGTCTTTTTAAACTTTCTTTGTGCAGTCTGATCTTGATAAATGGCAGCAAGAAATAACAAAATCAGAAGAGAACCTTGTGGATTATCAGAGGCAAGTCAAAGTGCTGCAGAAGGAACTGGAAGAAACCCATCGCAGTTGGAGTCAAACTCAGTGGGAGCTGGACAAAATTAAGCGGGAACATGATAAACTTGAGTATGCTTATATGGAGATCTCCAAGAGGTTGGCAGACAACACCATTGACCAAGAATCTGTGTCGGTAAGTAGAAAAATATTGGGAGAAAAAGAGAAATCTCTTCCACTGCTGCTTTTACAACTTTGATTCCATTTATTTGAAGTGGTGGGAAGATGGGAAATATCTTTGGTGGGAGTATTGAAATCATCATCATCTGTACTCAAACAGTCCTCTCTCTATCCCTTCTTTCTATCTATCTCTCTTTCCCTCCTTTCACTCTGTCCCTCTCCTCTATATATATCCCTCTCTCTACATCTTTCTTTGTCCCTGTTCCCTCCCTTCCTTCCCCCTTTTCCTTTTTCTCTCTCTCCTTTCCTCCCCTCTCTTCTTCTTCCTCCCTTTCTCTCCTTCCCCTCACTCCAGACCTACTTTTCTCTTCCTGTATCCCTTCTTACATTTCCTGTTCCCCCACCCCCATTTCTCTTCATTTTCCCCTCTCTCTCTCTCTCTCTCTCTCTCTCTCTCTCTCTTTCTCTCTCTGTTATATCTTATGAAACCCCATTATCTCTTATTCTCCCTCTCTCACTTTCACTGTACTTTCTCTTCATCTCCCTGAATTATTCTATCCTGCTCCACCAACTCTATTCTATTTCACCCACCTTTTGCTCTCTCTCTCTCTCTCTCTCTCTCTCTCTCTCTCTCTCTCTCCTTCCCCTCCACCTATTTCCTCTTTGATGTTATAATACACTATCACAACCTCCCTGCCATCACTGTATCAGCATTACTTACACTTTAAGCTGAACTTGATTCTTCACTGCATTCTGATATATCTGGTTCTTGCACAGTTTCTTTACATCACTGTTTCTGCCAAGAATCAGTCAGTAACCTAGGTGCCACAACTCAACTCAACTTGCTCCTCTACAAACTACTTCCTGCTCCCCTCCCCCTGCCATTCAACTTGATCATTTCTCTTACCTTGTGTGTTTTCTCTGAATACACCTGTGTGTGTGTGTGCATGTCACAAGCATGCAAACATCCTTATTGTATGTGAAATATATGTTCCATATGTGCGTGCAAGTGTGTATATGTACACATACATTTGTGTGTGCATATACATGTGTGTATGTATGTATATATATATATATATATATATACGTGTGTATGTATATATATATATATATTTGTATATATATATATATATATATATATATATATACAAGCATATACATATATACACATGCATATATATACATATACACACACTCTCATACTAGTATGAAAATCAATGTTCAACACCTGAGTGCGTATTTTAGTTGTTTGGTATGAAACGAAGCAATTATGGATCATCTGTCATTATTGATTCCAAGACTCCAATCTCTTCCTCTCCACTGAGCTCTTCCCCAACCCTTCAAGTTTTGCTTTTAAGTCTTGGAATTGATGGCTGGAGGAGTGCAGGTGTGGAGGAAGTGGGGTTGGAAACAGTATTTTTTTTTTTTACCGACAACCTAACACCTCTTATATCTAATTCTCATTACATTTCACTATTAACCTAACTAAAGTTTGAAATCTAAACTTTTAAGATATTACGTTCAGTAATTCCTCTGGTGATTACTGTTGTGTTGTTGTTGTTGGTGGTGGTGGGTTTTAACGCATGCGTGCACTTCAAGGTTATTAAGAATGTACAGTGGAAAATGCAGGCACGTTTTGAGCTACCGTCTGCCCAGAATGTGGATGTAGGAGCCCTTTTGGATGCTTACCAGGTAATTTTTTAATGCCTTTATGCGCACTCATAACTCATATTCTTAGTAAATCTTTTGACATAGTAAATCTCTTGTTGTTCTCAATCTTAACAATCTACAATGCTAGAGCTTATCTCCGTTTCTGTCACCTTCATTGGATGTTTTACTTTTTTAAGGTACTCTGTTGGGTACCATTTCCATTCAGTCCCGTCCACAACTCCTCCCTCTTCTCCTGCCATCCTCACTGTTTCTCACTTCTTAGAACTAACCTTCTGACATTCCTTCCTCGTTCAAACTTTTCCTGGAAACATCAACTTGCAAATGTTAAAGATGAACATTAACCACACCAAATTCCTACCACCACTACCACCTCCAACAACAACTCTAGCTGAGCCTGCGAACATCATTAGTTTGGCTCCTCTTCCCTTGACTAACTAATTTTAATCCTTTTGGTACCAGCTTAACCAAGGCTGCTTCCGCTTCATTGATACAAACTTTCTGCTTTAAAATGATCTAAATTAAACCCATAAAATATGTGTCCTTCTGTCTCCCCTAGGAATCATCATCATCATCATTATTATTATAATTATTATTATTGGTTTTGTTGTTATTTTTATGAAAATTTATCTTGACTATTTATGTTCTGAATTCAAATAATGAAGTCAGCTCTACCTTTCATTTTCCAATATCAATAAAATTTTGATGTATGACCAGACAATTGTTTGGCCAGCTGGACAACCTCATCATTGATTTAACATGCAAAGTGGTTGAATATTCCACAGACATGGGTACCCTGGGGGGTAATTCTCTGGTAGAATCAATGTGGCACATGTGTGACAAGACTGAAACTTTGAATTACAGTTGCAATCCACCAACAGGCTTCCATGCAGTCTTCGTCCACCCAGGTTTACTCACAAGATTTGGCTTGATCTAAGGCTGTGGTATAGGCACTTATCAAACATGTTATGTTGTGGGATTGAACGCAAAACCTTTTGGTTGTAAAATAAACTTCTTAACCATTCAGCCATGCCTGTCTGCATCAACAATCAAATGTGGGTTAAAAATTATCAGAAATTATTATTATTATTATTATTATTATTATTATTATTATTATTATTTACGAGCTGGCAGAATAATTAGTGCATCGAACAAGATACTGAACAGTATTTCTTTCCACACTTCATGTTCTTTGTTCAAATCTTGCCATGGTGAACTTTGCCTTTTGTCCTTTTGGAGGTTTAAGCAAAGTACCAGTTGAATATACTGGTGTTAATGTAATCCATTTCCACTACCACCGCCCCTAAAATTGCCAAAATTTAAAGCAATTATTATTATTATTATTATGATTATCATGATCACTAGCATCAAAGGTGTGGAGCTGGCAAAGTCGGCTGAGCATCAGAAAAATGCCATGGGTTATTTCCTCTGGTGCTTTATATTCTGAGTTCAAATACCACTGAGTAACTTTGCCTTTCATCCTCTCAGGGATAACAAAATTAAGTTCTAGTTAAGTATTGGAATCGGTGATATAGACTAACCCCAACCATCCCTCCTCCACAAAATTGCTGACTATGTGCCTAAATCCCAAACCATTATTATTGTTATTAAAAGTACTGCTTGAAATCCTATAGGAATGTTTAAGTAATTTATTATATCTAGTTTAAAAACTATAGTGATACAGAAAATAGTTAGTTAATTGGGAAGTATTGGTATAGTAGCAGCTTATTAGTAGTTCTCTTTGGTGTAAACCATGTTGGCCAGAATGGTCTCCCATGAGAGAGATGGTGGGGCTTGGAGCAGATTGGTAGTTACTATCACATTTCTGGAGTATAACGTGTTGCATGCCCAGCCCCAATGTAAAGAATGAAATGCTGTAGTTAATATGTTGTTTCCATTTACATTGAATATGCTTTTAAAAATACTAAATCAAACCTCAGTACTTGCTTGAGATATTATTTTGTCAACCTCGGACAGGAAAAAGATAAAGTTAACTTTGGCAGGATTAGAACTCAGAGTCTAAAGTGAAGTATTTTAAATGTTGCAGGCATTTTGTCTGCTTCTTTATATTCTGAGTTCAAATCCTACCAAAGTCAAGTTTGCCTTTCATCTCTCTGAGGTCGATGAAATAAAGTACCAATCAAGTACTGATCATTAGAACCAATTAATCCCCTCTCTCTAACTTTGTGCCTGAATTACAAACAGAAATTTTGTCCAGTATTCTAACAATTCTACCTAAAGTGACTATATCTCTGAGAAAGTGCCTGAACATTCATTAGTATCTTAATTTAGTATAATGAAAACAGCTGACAAATAACAAATACCCTGCAGTAGCCTCTTTAATTAATAGGCAGCAGATAACTTAATGATTAGAGAGGAGAATACCATCTCATCACTGTCATCCAAGTTGTGTAGTGTGTGTATTTACTGTTGCTGCCTCCATAGCAGCTGTTATTTGCTGCTGAAATTACATATCATATACAGAAAATAATATTGATCTATTATTGATGGCAACTTGACTCATAAGTTTGTCAAGACACAGCCACATGTCATCATGGCTTTGGTAATAAAATTTCATCTGAAAACTCCTAAACTCTAGTTGCATGGAAGCAGTATAGAGATCTTGTTTTTTTTTTGTTTTTTTCTTCTCTCCTCTTAACTTTGATAACAACCTGCCTCAAATCACCTCTGGTGCTAAGATGCAAATTTCCCATTTAAAGTGATCTAAATTAAACCTTGCATCAAAATTTTTTTAATCTTTTTCAAACACCATCGCAATAATGACACGGTTATTTATTAAATTCTTCATTATTTCCAAAATTTATTGAAAAAGTACAGACTGTGTGTTTAAGAGGTTCGCTTCTCAACCACATAGTAAATTTGGGTTCAGTTCCACTGCATGGCATCTTGGGCAAGTCTCTTCTGCTATAGCCTCAGCCTGATCAAAGCCTTGCAAATGAATTTTGTGAACAGAAACTAAAAGAAGCCCATCATGTGCATGGGAGAAGGGTGTCTCCCCACTTCAACCATAGTGTCATAGCTGTAAAAATAGGTCTCTGGCATAAAAGCATTGTCGTTTATTTCTAGTATTCTGCATAAGCATGTCTGGGCATAGAGAAATATTACCTTCCTTGAAAACAGGCAAATGTTGATGACAGGAAAGGCATCCAGCTGTAGAAAATTTGCCTCAATAAAATTCTATCAACCATTGAATGCAAGTATGAAAAAGTGGACATTAAAACAACAATGATGAGGTGGAGGAAAGGCGGTTATTTCATCAGAGGTATAGTAACAAAAAGGTTAAGAGAGACTGATATATAATCTTCACTTGCATCAAGTTAACTAATTAATAAAACTATAAGAAAGATAATTATGTGTGTTACTTGCATCGTTAGACACAGAATTAAGTTTAATTTTCGCATTGCAATATTATGAATTTAATCAATTCTATAGAGAAAGATAGAAAAAACTATTTTTAGCTTTGCTCCAGAATAGTTTTGAGATTATATCCTCAGAAAACATGTGAAAGCCAACAACCAAAAGATTGTGATTGAATCCCAATCACATCTTAAGGCCTCAGTGAATTTAAAACCAGAAATGCTGTCTTAGTCTATTTATCTATATTTTTTTCAGTTTACAGAATAAATCTTCTTATAGTGCATTATAGCCTTTGCCATTAAGATATGAGGAAAATTATGAAACACATTATGAAGCATAGGAATAATGTTTGAGGAAGTGGGTCCCTTTACTTGGGTTGAGAACATTCAAGCTCTTTGTTGCTGGTGTTGCACAAAAAACACCTTCAGTACACTCTGTAAAGTGTAAGGTTGTGAGGAACCATTAATCTTGTCAAAGACATGGCTACCTCTCTAGTGTTGGTGCCACAAAGAAAGCACTGAATACATTTATCTATAAAATGGTTAATGCTAGGTTAGGCATCTAGCAGTAGAAACCATGCAAGATGAAGTCCTTTGACCTGTCTAGGTGAGTAGTACCCTTGAATACATGCTGACTGACTGTGGACATAAAATGAAGATGATAAATATAGTCTAAAAAAATATAACTGCTTAAGAAAACAAACTGGTATAAACAAGTGAAAGTATTCCTATGTTGATTTAGATGGCTGTCATCAAGTTTACTGTTCCATAATGTAATATTACATAACATCTAACAGAAGAAGCTAATAACATTGATTGGTGCCTGAGAAAACTATTGATGTTACACATATATTTGATGGGTTCTGTGGCAGACTGAAATATGACCTTATATTCTATAACATATATCACTTAAGATTTTTGATGCTAGTAATCTTCTCTCTCTCTCTCACTCTCTCTCTCTCTCTCTCTCACTCTCACTCACTCTCTCTCTCTGTCACTCTCTCTCTCTCTCTGTCACTCTCTCTCTCTGTCACTCTCTCTCTCTCACTCTCTCTCTCTCTCTCTCTCTCTCTCTCTCTCTCTCACTCTCTCTCTCTCTAGCCTGCACTAGTTTCACATCGAACACTGATGATAAAAAAAGAAGAAATTCAATACACATTGCTACATGCCTAATCATTTGTTCTTAACTTTTTCCATCTTGTTCATTCGTTTCTCAGTTTTTCCATATTAGTATAGGGTAGACAAGGGAACTATTTAGGGGTGGTGTTTTATAGTTTAGTTTTTCCTAGTAACATTGTTTAAAAGTAAATCTTGTCTTATACATCTAGTAACTCTTTCTCAAAGTTGTTCAAGTGCAGCTATGTGTTTAAGAACTTTGGTTTGGGGTTCAATTCCACAGAGTAACAATTTGGGCAAGTGTCTACTCCTATAGTTGTGAGCCAGCCAAAGCTTGGTGAGTGGTTTTGGTAGGTGGAAACAAAGAAACCTGTTGTATATGTATGTATTATATGTTTGTATGTGTGGATGTGTTTATATTTGTGTCTCCTTGTCTTGAATTGCGTAATAGTTGTGAACGATTGTCACTCTCAGAGAAGGAATGTCATTCATTGCCAATATTCTATGAAAGCATGTCTAGACATGAGGAAATATTGCCTTGCTTGAAAATAGATGGGAGTTAGTGATAGGAAAGGCATCTGGCTATAGAAAATATGCTTGAATAAACTGACTCATGCAAGCATAGAAAAATGGACATTGAAATGACACTGATAATGAAAGAATTATTCTCTTGTAGAAAATATTCACTAGATACAATATATGAAAGACCCTTTGTGTTAGCCCTAAAACGCCAACTGTAAGGTTAACCTATGAATATTGTCGACCCTCACCAAAATACTCTCTGCAACTTGTATTGACCTTAAAAGAAATACAGTCAGCTTCTTGCTTCAACTTTAAATGAGATACAAGTATATCCAGCCAACACCGATGAATGATTATGGCTTGATAACATACACTATGCTTTTGCTAATTATCTTAGGTACCTACCTAGTTATGAAATACTATCTCAGGCCTCCTCACCCTTGATCCAACAGTACCTCCAGGCTAAGGCATTTGGAAGGAAAAAGCAATACCAGCACACAATTTGATGCTCATTTATAGCTAAGTAGATAGGAGCAAGGTAAAATGAAGTGCCATGCTCAAAGACTCAATATGTTACACAGTCTAGGAACTGACTTTATGATTAGGATCAAAACTCCTGACTACTAGACCACACAA
The DNA here is from genome assembly GCF_046866305.1 of Octopus bimaculoides. Lineage (NCBI taxonomy): Eukaryota > Metazoa > Mollusca > Cephalopoda > Octopoda > Octopodidae > Octopus > Octopus bimaculoides. The sequence goes on along the minus strand of NC_142929.1, from coordinate 76,405,580 downwards.
CTTCACAATCATACTTTCACACATACATGACATTTTACTGTTTTGCTGTTGGAAGATAATGTTTATCCTACTCAACAAATGCAGTGTTTAATACTTCACCTGAATATATGTATGGTATGTCATGTTCACTTACAAACACAAAACATTAATTATAACAACCTCTAATTTTAACCCAAAGAAAAATCATTTAGCAAATTTGAAATAAATACCTAATATAGGCTCAGGCTGGCTGCATGGTTTAGAAGTTACCCTCACTACCACCTAGTTTTGGGTTCAGTTCCACTGTGCAACACCTTGGGCAAGTATCTTCTATAGCCTTGTCAGTGAATTTGTTAATTGTGCAGATTCTTCATGTGTGTGTGTTCACATTTGTATGTTTTTGTTCACTGGAATTTATTCTATCAGTCTCTTTTTGCCCAACTTAGAGGTGTGGCAAAAGGTCACTAATCAAATAAGCTCCAAACTTTAAAAAAAAGATGCAAGTACCAAGATTGATTGTATTGACTAAACCTTTCAAGGTTGTGCCCCAGCATGGCCACACTCAAATGATAAAAACAAGTAAAAAATAGATGAAAAGAATCTATTTGTTCTAACGTGTATTACACAGATGATGCTTCTTTTTTTATTTTATTTTCCATTTTTAATTCGTTTCAGAGCCTTCAAACAACCAACACACACTTGGTAAATGAAGTGAAATTATTTAAATCCAAAGAAGAAAAGGCTGTCCGAATATACAGAGTAAGTTATGGATTCATTATTATATTAGATGTATATAATTAAAACATTCTCTGGGAACTGATTGCTAGAAATCATTGCTATAATGTTTTGTGTATTATTATTATTATTATTATTATTATTATTATTATTATTATTATTATTATTATTATTAAGACAGTGAGAAGTACCAGTTAGAGCACTAGGGTTAATGAAAGCAATGAGCCACCTCCCCTCAAATTTTAAGCTTTGTGCCTATAGTAAAAAGAAAAAATTATTATGAAGCACCAAGCTAGCAAAATCATTAGAACATCTGACAAAATGCTCTGCAGCATTTCTTCCAGCACTTTTGCATTCTGAGTTCAAATGTCACTGAGGTTGACTTTGCTTTACAATCTTTCAGGGTTGATAAAATAGAGTACCGATCAAGTACTGGGGGTCAATGTAATTAACTTGCACTCGCCTCTCAAAATTGCTGATCTTGTGCCAATGTTAGAAAAAAAAACTATTATTAAGGCAACAAGCTGGCAGAACCACTAGTGCATTGGACAAAATGCTTACCAGCACTTCCACCATCTCTTTATGTTCAGAGTTTAAATTCTGCTGAGGTCAACTTTGTCTTTCATCCATCCAGGATTGATAAAATAAAGAACCAGTCAACTGTTGTGGTCAGTAGTATCAACTAACACCCTTCACTTAGAATTGCTGGCCTTGCATCAAAATGTGAAACCGTTACTATTATTAATAAAGCAGAGATCTGGCAGCATCTTTCCCACACTGGACAAAATGCTTTCAGTATTTCTTCCAGCTCTTTTCATTCTAAGTTCAAATGTCATTGAAGTCAACTTTGCCTGTCATCCTTTCAGGATTGATAAAATAAGTACTAGTCAAGTACTGGGGGTAATGTAATCAACTAACCCCTTCTCCAGTTGAGTACTGGGGTCAGTGTAATTGAGTAGTCCCTCCTCATGAAAATGCTGGCTAGTACCTAAATTTGAAACAACTTAATGGCAGCAAACTGACAGGATCTTTACAACACCAGACAAAATGCTTAGCAACACTTCTGACTTTATATTGTATTCAGATGTCACTGAGGGCAGCTTTACCTTTCGTTCTTGAGGTATGAGAGTAAAAACAGTACCATTAGTATAGTGGAGCATTAGGCATGGTTAAAAAAATCTCAAAACAAACATAGACATCATGCCAGAGCTCACAAAACTACATACTGCCCCAAAAATAGCTCTTCTAGGAACAGTCTACATCTTGCACAAGGCACTATCAATTGAATAGAATAACTCTTCACACACAACACACACCCTACACAACAAGCATCTAATAATCCAAAACAATACAACTTGCACAACATATGCTATACAAGATTAAAGCTCAATAAAATAAAATAATACAATTCACATTACACACACCACACAATAAACATAACAAGACACAAATTAAAGCCCTAACAGAACAAACTAGTGCAGTACACCACCAGGAGGAGTCTGCACTCTGATCCCCACAAAAATAAGAATGCTGCACATTCATCAGAAACATGGTGGTGCCACAAATTCACATGAAACTACCAAAGAAAAACTGTTCATAATGCTAACAATGATAATAATCCATTATATGCAATAGAAGCAGTATTCAGTTTAAATTGTCATCTATGTATTACACTTCATGTAAATATTTCCTTGAAAGGCAAATTTACTGTGGTATTTATCCAGAGATAACATCTCTTATGGACATACTTTGTTCAAAAACATATATTAGGAGGACATGAAAATTATTCCAGTAGTAGCTGGTGAGAATGTCGAATGCATTTTGGTTTCATTCAGCTTTGTCAATGGTGTCTACTCACAGCCAACCACATACCTAGATGATTGTCGCCTCTATTATATAGGAAAATAGTGAAATATGTGTTTGAGGGTGTCTGTGTTTGTGGTTTCCTTGTCTTCACATTTCATGTTAGTTGTAATCAAGCAACTCCTTACAAGTACTGTTTGTTTCCAATTTTGCATGAAATTATGTGCAGTCATGGACAAAATACTACCTTGTTTAGGAACAGGTGAAGGTCAGTGATAGGAAAGGACATCTGGTAACAAAAATCTACCCCAGTGTATTATGTTGGACCCATTCATGTATGGAAAAATGGATGTTGGAACAAAAATGATGATGTTATATTCAATGCATTTTACAGGAATATGAGGACAAATACAAGCATTCCGAGAAAGAGAAGCATTCTATAAATATGGAACGGCAATCTCTGCTACATGAAATTCAAGACCTTCAGCATCAGTGTGATATGGAAAGAAGGGTGTGTATACTTTTGTGCTGCTTCCACTATATTGGATAATATTGAATAAAAGTATAAATTATTACATGTATTATTTAGTGACCTATCAAGACACCTATAACCTATTTGTATATTTGCGTTGTTGACAGGTTGCAGACAACCTGAAATCTGTGTGTAAAGAACTGGAACTCCAAGTCATTGACTACGAGGGTATTATTAAACAATATGAACAAAAAGAATCTGACTGGAATACATTAAGGTATTTGCTTCTCTTTAATTTTTAACTATTTGCCTTCATAGTTCTTAGTTATATTCCCCTGGACCAATCCATTTAATTCTTTTTTTTATGAGTAAGCAGTGTTGTAATGTACACAGCTGTAATAAACACAGGCATAGCTGTGTAGTTTAGCAGTTTCTTCTGTAACCGTGGTGTTTCAGGTTTGTTCCTCATGCCTGGTACTTTAAAGTGGGTGTCTTCTAGTATAGCCTGAGACCAGCCAACGGCTTGTGAATGAATTTGTTATCTGGTAGGTAGAAGTTGCAGCAAGCCCATCATCATCCATGTGTGTTTGTGTGAATGTTGATGTTTTAAACTCGTCACCACTTGAGCAGAACAGTGATGATTGTTGACACTCTTTGTTGACATTATGACTGATTGCTCTCTGTTCTTTCAAAGACCTGTAAAAAAAAAACTTTTACTCAAAAAGTAAGGTTCGGTCACAATAACATCTAGTTGTAGAATCCTGCTTTGAATAATTCCTCAAATAACCAATGCTAGAATAGAAAAATGGGTGTTAAACAAGCAAACATTGTTATGTATGATAGTGCAACTATACTATAATGGAGAAAGCTGCTTATTAATTAGGTATGTAACAATTACTAAAATTACTAAAAGAAAGCAATATTAAAAGCTTGACCATCTGGGAATATTTTTATAAATTCATGTTCTAAGAAATTTCCTATGATTTCGATTTCTGAAGTTTACTGAATTTTTTTAACTCCAAATTCTCGCAAATTTAAATATTCATTACATACACTGTGTCCAATTCTTCATAAATTTAAATATTCATTGCATTCACTGCAGAGTAGATTTTAATGTTTAATAATAAACAATATTAATTCATTGCAGGCAACATTTTACGTTTTTATTTGTAAGAGTCTCTCATTCTTGCTCGCCTCTATTTTCATTAATGATAATTTGATAATAGCTGTATAACTTTCATACAAGGCACAATTTCAAGAATATCATCAGTTTCCGGAATTTGTTAAATTAATATTTTTGAGAAAATGAAAATTCTTTAATATGCCAGTATAATTTTTTTTTTCTTTTTATGAAGAAGTGATTTCGTTGGTGTGGCTGCTTGGAACACTATAATCCTTACAATAATAACTGTGTGATCACTGCTATTTCTAGCACTCTAAACAAGATAGTTTTTTATGAATTTTCACTTATACGATTTTTTCATTTCATGTTTATTTTCATTCAATGTTTGCAATGTTCTCTCTCTCACACACAAACACAACATCTCTCTATTATAAACACACACTCACGCCAAGTTTGATTTTGTTATTACACAAATATCACATTTGAATTTTGCAATTCAACATGGGGCATCCAAAAAAATATGAGCAGTAAAGGCACAACAGCAGAGAGAAAGATGGGCAACTGAATCAGATGAAACCAGGGCAAAGCGACAGAAACAGATATCTGAATATGCATGGAGATGTAGACATGATTCTGTTTCCACTACACATGATTGACTGGTTAGGGGTATCTTGAGAGGAGAATATTCTACTTCAAAATAATGGTGTCAGATCCCAAATTGTTGATGCAATACTAAAGAGATCTTTTCTTTGGGATCATATGGAAGTAGTGGAGTTGACAACCAATTTAAGACTTAAAAGTGGTACTCTTTCAGATCTCTGTGATTTTGTATATGCTGACCTCAAAAATAACTTCACAAACCCTGTGTGGCTTGCAAATAGAACCATTGTTACTCCAACAAATGAAGCAGCACAATTTGTGAATGATTTTCTGTTGACCAAGATCCTTGGTGAGCTAAAAATATACAGAAGCTCAGATACAGTTGATAATGAAACTTTGTATTCAATTGAGTTCATCAACAAACTTACACCATCAGGGTCTCCACCACACATGTTCAAACGGAAGAAAAAATGCTGCATAATGCTTCTGAGAAATTTAGATGCTACTAATGGACATTGCAATGGCACACTCTTCATCATTGTCAGTTTACATGATCAGGTTACTGATGCTGAGGTTGCTTCTGGTCCTTATGCAGCATCAACTCTGCTAATCCCAAGAATACCACATGTATCTCAAGAAATGCAATTTCCATTCACATTTACACATAAACAATTTCCTGTCAAGCCAGCTTTTGCTTTGACATGCAACAAGGTACAGGGACAGACTTTTGAACAAATTGGAATATATCTTCCAACACAATTCTTCTCACATGGTCAGCTGTATGTTGCATTATCTAGAGTTCAAAAGAAGGCCAATGTAAAAATATTGGCTGAAAGAAATGGAAACAGTATGATTACTGACAATTGTGTCAGCAAGGAGATACTACTTTAAATCAAAATATGCTTTTTAGCAAGTTTCAGTAAATAGAATTAACACAAATTATATGTAAAGTAACATATATTTGTGAGGAATTCAATTGTTTTGGCATATTTCAACACATGCCAGATGAATGATATCGTTATATTAGATCATTTTAAGTTAGGGTATATTTGAAAAAGTAAAAAAAAAACGCCGTAACTATGTGTTATCAAAGCACCAGACTTTTGTGCGTGTGTGTCCATCCATCAATCCGTCCATCTATGTACACTTATGTAAGTTCTACCAATTATTAATGATAAATATATTTAACAGACTGACTCAGCTATATATCTACATATAAATTTCTGTAATGTCCATTAGTTAGTCACACTCTCCATAATAGCCATATTATAGGTTTGACTCTCTGGAAAATTTTTATTAATCCCTCTGTTATATATCGATAAGAAGACACTTTCAAAGCATGTTATTATTTATTATCACAAATTTAAATATTTGTTGCCAAGTTCTACATTCACTGCAGAGTAGGTTTTAACATTTGATAAACAATATTATGTTCTGGCAAAATTTTTCATTTTCATTTGCAACACAGTCTCACACTTTCTCTCTCTCCTGCCTCGAATTGTTTTCATTAATAATAATGTACTTAATATATATTCATTGCAATTTTTTCATTTCAAGTTTTATTTCAGATAAGGAAATCAGGTATTTTGTTGATTTAAATTCACTGTGTAAATGCCCTCAGTTTATTGTTTATATATACTGAAAATAAATTATATTGGACAACTTATTTCCTTTCCATCATTAACTAAGAATTAGCAAGTGAATTTGTTGCTATGGCTATTTGATACACTATAGGTATTAAAATATATTTGTGTGATCACTGCTATTTTTTGGCACATTAAACGTACTTGGACTACCTTGATGTTTGTTTAAAAAAGAGAGATTATGACTGATAAAATAATGAAAGTAATATTTACTAAGCAAGTGAGCACTATAATACAAGCACTTAAAATAATAAGACTTAAAATATCCTAAAAATTATTAGAATTAGGAATCAAATGTGGAAATATGAATAATACCAATAAAATAGATATACATGCTCATAGATGAGTCAAATTTCTGAAACCTTATTGCAGTTTCATCTTCATCTATACATATATATTCATCAACATTTTCACTAATTCTAATGAAGAATGTTTACAATTTTTACATTTATACATACCACTTAGCTAATTTTTACTTAAATTATACTTGTTATGCTTTAGGGATTCACCACCATGTATTTTTCCATTAGAATATACATGTAATTTTAGAATTAGGTTAGCCCTATTATGTAGCACTTTGGGCCAGCCAATGCTTTGTAAGAGAACTGGCTCAACAGAAACTTTACAAAGCCTCTTTGTGTGTTTGCATTTATTTATGATTTTAAATTGCATGTGATATTAGGACTCTGGTTCAAGAGTTCCAGTATTTTTGTGGAGTATGGAAATTTGTAGCCTCTCTTTTTCTGTGTGCATTTCTCCCTCCCTCCCTCCCTCCCTCCCTCTCTATCTCTCTCTCTCTCTCCCTCCCTCTCTCTCTCTACTTCATTTCTGTCATCTGAAAGAAATAACTAATACCATTCATTGTATTGAACCAACTTAGTTTACTTTTTTTTTTTTTATGTTATATTTTGTTTTAATTTCAGGAATGACTATGAAGACACTCTAAAATCAAAAGACAGAGATGTTCAGAATGCAGATAAGCTTCTTGAGGCAGAGATGATAGCAAGGTAAAATGACGACAAAATTCATTGAGACAAAGAGGGAAGTGTGTGTGTGTGTGTTTATTTTGCTGTCATCCGTTTGTTTCTATGCTAAAACTGTCAAGAGATAAGACTTGGAGATAATTAAATTTGGGAACCCTTTCAAAAGAATCAGGATTTTCTCCCCTTTGTTATCAAAAAGATCTCAGCCTTGTTTAATGGTAATTAACAGCTATACTATTGAGGAAAAAATTGGCAACTTCTTTATGTGTGTGTATTTGGGTTTTTTTTTTTTTTTTTCTTTTTCTAGTGTCATTGGGTAGTTTTATGGCTAGACATACAATCATTATGATTTAACTATTTTTTAATCAAATTTCATGGTGCTTATACAAAATGATGAAATGAATGCTTTGCTGTGCTTGAATAGACACGTCAAGCTAAGTAAAATTGTGGTTGTGGGCAGTGTCGGTGACACATGAATGGCAGTCATGCCGCTGACATCTAAAAGGCACCCAGTATACTTTGTGTACATCCAGCTGTGGAAACCAAGCCAAAACAGACTGGAGCTGGTGCCACTCTCCAGTTTACCATCTGTAGTCAAACATCTAACCCATGCTAGCATAGCAAACAGATGTTAAATGATGATGATGATGAATACTAACCACATGGAACATAACAATCTTTTAAGAACCAACAATCCAACATGCTAACTCGAACTGTGAACTTTGAACTTCAACTTTGTAATATCAACACATGAACTGTGAAACTATTCTCTTTATTCTAGGCATAAAGCCTTACATATAGAAGGGACATTCCAAGGACAGACAACACAAACGTAGGCTACATATAACGATTAACGAATGAGTTATGAGGTGTGAAAAATTATGATAATGAAATGGCTTTTTACCCACCAAAGTAGAAAGTTCCATTTTACTGTTTTTACAATTCAGTTTGTATCGTTTTTATAACAAAAAAGTCATTAAATCTTCAAAATTTACCACTGGTGGTAATTCATCATATTGAAACCGTAATTGTGTCTTCTCCATCCTACTTCTAAATATCTCTTTCAGTCTAGCTGCCTTTTCGTCATCTAGCAACACTGCTTTCATGTTTCTATTTGCCTCCTTATCTGCCAATCTCACTCTTATTACACTTTTCATTTTTGCAATTCATTTTTCTATTTCTACACTTTTCTCGTACTTCACCATCATTCTTTCATGTTTACCTTTACGTGGCCTTCTCTCTACATTCTCTGTTATTATTATTGGTATTTCTATCTCCTCTTCCAGTTCCTTCCGTCCTTCCTCCTTACTTGTTGAAGACTCTGGCACTTGTGTTTGATCCCGTTGCTTCATTTTTTCTTTTTTCCTTTTCCTCTGCTTTTATTTTCTTTTTTAGTGGAGAACTTTGCAGAGTTTTTATCTTATATTTTTTTGTATTTTTCTTGTATTTTTTTCACATCATGTTTAAGATTTACCATAGTCTGACATTCTTCTGCAGTGGTCTGTTGAGATAAAACTTGGTTTTTTTGCTCTATATTTGAGAAAATCCTTGCCCAAATTTCTCTATCTTCAGGTGCCCTTGCACAAAGATAAGTGATTTGAACATATCCTGAGTGAGACCCTGGAGTTTAAAATTTTCGCACATATGGTTGACTACTCTAGCGTAGGTGATAAAATCATCTTCCTCATTTTTTCATTAAGTTCCAACACTCCATTCTGGTGTTGAAAAATGAACTTCTATCATCAAAAATTTTTGAAAGCAGTTTCACAGTTTCTTGGAAACCAATCTCACTCAACTTTTGGGGCAGAATAAAGTTACAGTAACGCTCTTGTTTGACAGGAGCTATTTTCTGCTCCTCTGACTATAATTTGCACTCATTGTTAGAAATTTCTTCTTATATTCTATAATATGTGGAAAATGTAATACCCTCCTCCAGATATGTAAATTCAGAAATTGTGTCATCCACACTGTCTGGTGTAAACAAGCTTACTGGACTTTTGGACTTCACTGACTGTAACTCAATTAATTGTTGTTGTAGTTGTATTTGTTTTTGCAACTCCTACAGTTGTTCCTGTTGCTTCTCTTGAAGCTGTATTACAGCAGCTAATAGGTTTTCCATGACGCAAAAATTGTCAAATAACCAATGTGAGTTTTGACAATCCTCGTCGCCAGATGTTATATCCTTATAGATAAACGAATACACTCCAACAGTGTAATAACAATATAATCGAAAGAAACGGCAGTAACCATACAGAATGTAACAACAATCCAACATGCTAAGTCAAACATGAACTCCAAACTACCTCACTTAGACTGCTACTATTTATATGTAGTGGTCCAGTCCATTCTTGCCAGAGGGCATTGTACTCTTGCACAACAACGATTCAACAGGAGAGAGAGCCAGAGTGCTATGCTGAGCTCCAGTATCTGCTTTGCTATGGTTTCTAGAGATACCATTCCTAACACCAACCACTTCACAGTTTATTGGGTACATTTTTCATGGTACTGGCACTAAAGAGGCCATCAAGTATTTGTCAAATGAGACTCTTCAACTAAGTGTGGGTTACATTTTTGAAGAAGGTGGATGTATGAGAGAGAGACTGGAACAGGTGTCTTGCTGAAGAAGTTATATATGGCTTCCCTATCTGGAGAGAGAGAGAGAGATTGATTGATTGATGGCATCATTTACAGCATTTGGGTGCTTATTAAAGCATGGAAGTAATATGATGTCAATTTGATATATAATGCAATTCTTTTGTTTTGGTGAGATCCTTTTCTTTTACTTTAAGCTACTAAACTGTCTGCTATCTTACAATATACTGACCTTACTTATTTTATTATCTCTACTGTATTCCAATGGAAGCTTAAACCCATTATGTATACTTAGACAATTCCAAACAAACTTCGTCCACAATCCATATAAAAGTTATGATTGATTACCTGTCTTGACCCCCCACCCCAGTAGATTACCTGTACTGGATACTGATTTGTGGTACAGAGAGAATATAACCATCAATGGAACACATAAGCAACACACAGTCCACTGACATAGAAACTTTGGTGAACTCACGGGTAATCCAGATTCTTATTTCACGGACTCTCAAATATCCGAAACCCTTATTGCAGACATCATCATCATCATCAATGAAAACCACCACTCCCTTTTCCATGCCTGCATGGGTTGGACAGAATTAGTTGAAGCAAATTTTCTACAACCAAATATCCTTCTTGTCACCAATCCTTACTTGTTTCCAAGCAAGGTAATATTTCTCCATGGCCAAACAGGCTTTCCACAGAACATTGGAAATGAACAATGTATCTTGTATGATGCTGATGCTCATTTATAACCATCACATGATGTCAGGACAAGGGTGCAAACATATGCACACACACACACAGAGGGTGGGCCAAAAGTCATACAGCAAAATATTTAACATTTTATTCATATTATGTTCATTTTGTTCATGTACAAGTACATGTATATTCATCATTATTTCACTTATTCAATTTTAGAAAAAATTGAAGCATGTCTTTGACTATATTCTGCAGTGTATGGAACTTATTTTATGCATGATTTTTGGCCCACTTTATATATAGTGGGCTTCGTTTAGTCACTTGACAAAGAACTTTGCTTGCTAGTCACATAGTTTCATGTTCAATCCCCTTGCATGATACATTGGGCAAGTGTCTATAGTTCCTGGCTGACCTAAGTCTTGTGAGTGGATTTGGTAGGTGGTGGAAATTGTAAGAAACCTACCGTTTGTGTGTGTGACTATTTGTGTCTCTTTGTCTTGACATTGTGGGATAGTTGTAAATAATTTATAGGCGCGAGAGTGGTTGTGTGGTAAGTAGCTTGCTTACCAACCACATGGTTCTGGGTTCAGTCCCACTGCGTGGCACCTTGGGCAAGTGTCTTCTACTATAGCCTCGGGCTGACCAAAGCCTTGTGAGTGGATTTGGTAGACGGAAACTGAAAGAAGCCCGTCGTATATATGTATGTATGTTTGTGTCTGTGTTTGTCCCTGCAACATCGCTTGACAACCGATGCTGGTGTGTTTACGTCCCCGTAACTTAGCGGTTCGGCAAAAGATATCGATAGAATAAGTACTAGGCTTCCAAAGAATAAGTCCTGGGGTCGATTTGCTCGACTAAAGGTGGTGCTCCAGCATGGCCACAGTCAAATGACTGAAACAAGTAAAAGAGTAAAAGAGTAATTGTTATTGTCATACAACCAATATCATTTGTTTCCAATTCTCTATGAGAATGTTTTTGGGCATGGAGAAATATTGCCTTGCTAGGAAACAAGTGCAGGTTGGTGACAGGAAGGACATTCTGCTACAGAAAGCTTGCTTCAGTAAACTCCATCAAGCATGGAAGAGTGGATGTTAAAACAATGATAGTGATTTGAATTAAAAGATTGCAAATTGTCTTTATGTAATTTTTGTTGCTGCCATTTTCAAATCATGGGGAGGTGTATCTTGCTAATTTTTGTTTCATTTGTAAATGACTTTGTTAAATACAATATATTTACACATATATTTGTAAGACCTGTAGTATGCTGTAGTTTATGACAAAACAATTTCTTGTTGTCTTATTACTTTCAGAGATGCAGATACCAACATTCTAAATTCTCTGACTCAAAAGCTGAACACTAATAAATCTGACTACATTGATGAAATTAATGGATTGCGATGTCAACTTGAAGAAGCCAAGAAGAAACTAAACAAATGCTTTCACCAAGTACTGTTATTTCTTAACCTTTTTTTTAAAAGTTTGTGACTTCATGTTGTAGCAAACTGATTTTTTTAATTGATTAACTATAATGTAAAGGACTCAGTTACTATTCAGTTGAACACTGTCATCGATGTAACTACTCCGCAAATTTGCTGGACTTGTGCCAAAATAAGAGGATTAATAATATTATCTTTTTAGTCCATGGGAAAGACAGTGTCCATGACCCTTTACAAGTCCTTTGAGACTAGTGAAAAAGGAGAGAGGAAGGTAACCTCAAACTGGTGGCCTGGCCCAAAATGCTTGTTATATAGAGGGCTCCAGTAAAAACAGCCAAGGAGGAGGTGGTGAAAAATAAATGAGAAAAATATTAAACAGTTTATTTTTGCCTGTGGAACTCAAATTAGATAAAGCTATAAATAATAGCATGTATATATTAGATTAAAACCCCTTTTGCATAGTAAAAATCAAAGGCTAATATGTCATGTTTACAGATGTGAATTTGTGTCCCATCAGCACCCTTCAAGTCTTTCTATTCAAAGGGGTTTTTAACCCATTATATACAATTTGTTATTTATAGCGTTCTTTACTGTGAGTTTCATAATTAAAAAGAAATTTCACATTCTCTTGAAGTCTCTAAATTCTTATGTAAAACATGAGTTAGTTAAGCTTGAGAATATGGTGCTTCCTAAATGGAGTTCATGGTGTGTATTGCTTATCCAATTAGATTTGGAAAGTAGATGGTGAGGTGGGGTCACTTTTGATTAGAATAGACGACCAAGAGTTATGTAAAAACTTGCGAAGACAGATATATATTTGCTGTGTCACAAGTATAGTTTAGAAAACACTGCTCAAACTCTTGTACTAAATGTAAGTAAAAGTAGTTGTGTCAGACTTATCTACTACTATGTAAATATACACCAGCGATTATAAACATATATGGATCATTTTTGTTACTGTCAGTTTTTTTTGTTTTTTTTTTTTGTTCCAAATGTTTTCAAATTTGGTGTACTGATGTAGTTTCGTATGCTAATTATGGAAATGAAATTCATTTTTGCCAAAAATTAATAAATAAAAAGTTAATAGCTTTTAAAGTTTACAAATTTTGGGTAATTTTAGCCAGTTGAAATCCACAGACACACTGGTGCCTATTTCCATCTGCCAAACTGTTATCACATGTATTTACTTTACCTGTCTATTTTCTGTGAGTGCCTATCTTCTGAATGTTTGTACTACCTCATTTTTGTCATTTTCACTTTTTTTTTTTTTTTGTCACTGCCTTATTTTCATTATTTTGAACTTTTTTTTTTCCCTGGGCTTTTCAATGTAAATAGAAGTATAACCAAAGCCAACTCATTTAACCTTTTGAATATGATGGAGAAATTGAAAACCAAGAAAGATGCAGTTTCTTACTTGCAAGAGAAGGGTATTATCCCTAAAAGAAAGAAAATTATGTACAGGGAGACACAAAATGAAAACGAGGTTGCTTCATAGGAAAATTTACTGACGGTACTCCCAATAAAGATGCAACAAGTGTGTGTTTTTTAGAAAAAATGTGTACCTTTTCTAAAAGATACATAGTTGGAAACTAGCACCCTACCTCTTAGGACTGTACTACTTTTCCCTTACATATGCCATCAAGAAATTGACTTCAGTCTCATTTTGTGTTGAAGTGGAGATGAGCCATTATACAGCTGTTAATTACAGCAGCTATTTTTGTGAAATATGTGTGGAGGGCCTGCTCTGCAACTCAGTTCAGATAAGCAGTCTGAGGAAAATTGCTGAGATAGTTGAAACAGTATTCTCAAGATGTAAATGCAACAAAGGAAGAGTGCTTGCAACCTGAGTAGTGAGTTTTTAGAGGAGTGTGTCATGAAACCAGACATATTCTTCTTTATGTGGTGCCATGTCAGAAATTGTGACACTAGTGGAATACATATGTCAGTCAGCTTTTCCAGAAACCACAGTTTTTAGTGACTTGTGGAAGGCCTACTCTCACATTCCTGAAATTGATGATTATAAATTTCAACATAGAACAGTGTAAAAATGATACTGTGGGACCTGCCTTTCCATGGAGTTTGTGTGGTGAGGGGGATACAAAAATTGTAATTTGTTTGAGAAACTCCTAGAGTGTATCTAAACCTTTCATTTTGTTAAATAAAAATTTGTCATCGTAATGTGTGATAGAAGCTATCACACAGAAAATGCCAAATCTTGTTTTCTGAGTGGGTAAAAATTATCAAACTTCAAACCTCTGTAACATTTTTTTTTAAAATTTTCTGAAACAAGAAAATAAGAGTCAGATTCAGCATGAAAAATTACATCAGTATACCAAATTTGAAAATTTTCACTTAGCTTTAAGATTTCAAAAACTGTGACAGCAACAGAAAAGGTACAAACACACATATATATATATATATCCTCCTGGCACTCCATCAGTTACGGCAATAAGGGTTCCAGTTGACCCAATCTACAGAACAGCCTGCTTGTGATATAAACGTGCAAGTGGCTGAGCACTCTGCAGACAGGCATACAATGTAGTTCTCAGAGATTCAGCATGACACAGAGTATGACAAGGCTGACCCATTGAAATACAGGTACTACTCATTTTTGTCACCTGAGCGAACTGGAGCAGCATGAACTAAAGTGTCTTACTCAAAGACACAATGCACCACCAGTAATCAAGCTCACAACCTTATGATCATGACCTGAACACCCTAATCACTAAGCCACACACGAGTGAGAGGCCCTTTGTTACCAGCAGAGGTCGGAGCTTTCTGAACTTTGCCCAGGCTATTCTTATTCTGGTGCAACACTATATATAGATTCAGGTGAATATGGTACTTAAGTTTAGGCACCAGAATTAAGTATGGTATTATCCATACAGTTTCAAAATAAGCAACAAGGATATCCAAAGTTAATGCAGTATGATCGTTTCATAGGAGGGGTGGTTCTCTACTAGCAGACCTGCTAGTAGAGAACCCCCCCCCCCCCCCTAGTAGTTTGTCACTAAACTCTAAGAAATTTTAAAACTATATCATCCATGTTTACTGTCTATACTGTTTACCCCTTTCCCTACAAAGAAAATGCTAGTGCCCTCTTAAGCTTTGAATCACCAGGTCTGATAAGATGATCCATAAATCAGGAAAAAAAAAAAAACAAATAAAATCAGTGACAGTTAAAAATCTGCTTAGAATTATTTACTAGCCTGTTTGGTCTGGCTAAGTCAAAATGGTTTTTTGTATTCTTCCTTTCTACTTGGAGAGCTTAAATGTAGTTATAAAAATATTTCCTTCTGTTGAAATGTAATTTCATTAAATTTCAATATCTTTGTGCAGCTGAGGATTGCTCTGCATTTTATATTTGATGTAATGTTCACATTGCTTAATTAAATGGAGTTGCATGAAACGATCGTACTGCATTAACTTTGGATATCCTTGTTGCTTATTTTGACTTTAATCACTTTATATATGTATATATATATATATATATATATATATATATATATATATATATATATATATATATATATGTGTGTGTGTGTTTATATGTGTGTGTGTGTGTGTTTATATGTGTGTATGTATGTGTACGTGTGTGTATATAAATGTTTATATGTGTTTATATATATGTATGTATATATATGTGCGTGTGTATATGTATGCATGTATGTGTGTATATATATATATATATATATATATATATATATGATCATCCTCATTTAATGTCTGCTTTCCATGCTGGCATGGGTTGGACAGTTTAACTGAGGACTGACAAGCCAGAAGGCTACACAAGGCTCCAATCTGATCTGGCAAAATTTCTACAGCTGGATGCCCTTCCTAACACCAACCACTCTGAGAGTGTAGTGGGTGCTTTTTGCATACCATCAGCACATGGGCTAGTCAGCCAGTATTTGAAACTTGGCAAATACATGGTGTGCACTGGTCCAAACCATGATGACTTCTAAAAAAAAAACAATGCTAAAGCATTAGCTTTGTAAACACCATTATCACTTACCTAATTTCACTTGCACCACACTAATGACCATGTAAAATACAGGAGGTTTTTCTGCTGCATTCTGTATTTCCTTCATTAATCTCATTCTTTGCTCTGATGAGAAATTCGTAAGTATTTAAGTCTTTACTTAAAGATTGTGCATTAATATTGTTGTGTTTTAGCTATCTGTTGCTGAGAAAAGAGGGTCAAAGCTGGACAACGAGAAAACTGAAATGAAGAAATCACTGTGTAACAATAAAGAATACGAATCTCAGTTGAAGGAACTGGTAGGTTTGCTTGAGATTTTTGAAGTTTTTGTGACATTTATTCTACTTTTTAATCAGCCTTTAACAATAGACATATTACCATACTAAGGTTGACTCCTCTCTTACTTTTTATTCCTACTTTCTGCTAATAGTGCTCAAAACAGGCAGTAGAATTGGACCATTTACGTGAGGAGAATCGGAAGATCAAAGATAACTGGCAAGAAGCAATGGATAAGTTTGAACTGATATTTGGCGAAAAGGTTGACTTAGAAAGAGTTATGGAACTTCTACAGGTAACACCTTTTTTCTCTTGTATTAATTGCTTCATATTTAAAACTTACTGCAGTCCTCTAACTGTAAAATTTATTAAAAGGAGATATAATCATGTCTTTGTAATTCAGAACAAGATTAGGAATTTGAAATTGAAATAATGAAATTTAAGGAAAACTATGCATATAATTCATTTTTTTGTTTGTTTTTCTAGTCAGTGGTAATAAAGTTTAGCACTATTTTGTTCTTTTTAGATATCTTTCTGCATGACATCTGTTACTTATTAATTAAGCATTTTATGAAGTAAGTCATTTCATTAATGATAGAAATAATTATGGTCTGGAAGAAACTCATAGAATGTCTGTGGAATTTTTTTTGGGTGGTGGTGGGGTTCTATTTTCTTTTCTTCATAGAATGTTAAAAGCTTAGGAATAGAGTGAAAGTTTGTAGTATTAACATTCAGAATAACATTCCAAGGCTACACAAGGCTCCAATCTGTGTTTATATGTGTTTATATGTGTAAAAATCTCTTATAAAAGCCAATAATTTTAGCCTTTTCCAATGTATTCTTTGAGGAGTAGACTTTTGTATCAAACTGTAAACTCCTGATGAATCTGGATGATTCTCTAATAGCTTCAATATATGAATTAATTGACTTATAAAACTCAATTTAAAGTCCACACTGGAATCCTATGCACATTTATAGATGGTGTTACTGCTACAACCCGTTGGCCTTAGACCAAATCTAAATGAAAACTATTTAATTGATGAGCAAAGATTCAATCACCAATATACTGTGATCAATAGCTCACATTTGTTCCATTGTTATTATGAAGGTTTCTGCCCCTCTAAACTGGCTCAATCCATGCATGTGTAGAAAATTGGACATTAAAACAATGATGGTGGTGATGACAGCCATATAATTTTCAACTATGCATGAGATAATTTAAATATTTTTATTATTTTATTACATTACTGTTTTAGAGTTCATACTGTTTAGAAAAATATCGCTTTGAAAGTATGATGGGGCAACAGATGAAACTTATCGACTACATGCACGCACTAATACCTGATAGTACTGCTAAAAAGAAAAAGGTATGTACATATATTTTTGTTCTACGCTTTTGATTTTCCTTGCAATTTTGTTTTTAAATGTTTTGATGCTGTTATGTCATTTTTTTTTCATTTCATTTGTATAATTTCTGTTAAATTTACAATAAATACAATCTCTCCTTCAGTGTTCTAGATTGTTTGGGAGCTTCAAAAGCAAAGACTGTATGAATAAAACCCCAGTGCATGCCGGTGGAGACTTGTACACTCAAGTAGAAGCAGAAAAGAAGAAAAATGCTAAACTGCAAGAACAAATCGAGAAAATGAGGGCTGAAAATTACCAACTGGCCTCTGAAGGTTAATTTTTAAAGATTTTTTTTTTAAAAGACTCTGAATGAATTATATATTGCACTTTGATGTATATTCTGATCACGATTTCATCAATGTTCTAATTAATGAATGTTAAATTTTATGTATTTCTGTTACAGAATATGTTGTCTTTAATTCTCTTTTAAAAGCTCGATGTTAGGTCAGATGATTTTTGGGGCAGGAAACCACATGGTCTTGGGTTCAGTCTGACTACATGGCATTTTGGGCAAGTGTCTTCTACTATAGCATAGTCTCAGGCTAACTAAAATCTTGTGAATGGATTTGGTAGACAGAGACAACTGAAAGAAGCTTGTTGTGTGTGTGTGTGCTCTGACTTAAATAATGGTTATGATTGAGTGTCACTGTTGTAAGAGGTAAAATGTGGTTGGCACTGTGAGGGTGCCACACAATCCCTTACATAAATGTTAGAAGGAAAAATATTGGAACAAGAAACATCTGAACAAAAACAATCCTTTTATTTTGTATGTACAAGATTTACACCTTGGGAAAATCAGTAGCTAGGTCTGGTGTGGAAGCAGCAAAGTCGGAGTTAATCATACTTTGTGAAGGCATTCTTCACAGAACTCCAACTACACAGAGCTGGTCAAATACCGAGCATCTCACGTCAGCAGCAGAGGCGAACAGAGAGCTGCTGAGGACACATCTGCATAGTTCAGCGGCTGTGTCTCGAGTCTAAGATACAAGGGAACTCTGCTGCTGCTAGTTTTCTGCGCATGTGCATCAGGGACCTTTCGGCAGGCCTTCCAGAAGGTTCAAACCATGCGCATGCCTGCTGGAGATCCTCAAAATGACGTCGCTACACTGTCATACAAATGGTGTCATTTGTTAGCAGCTTTACATGAAAGCACATAGAGCCAAGGAAAACATTAACTTACTTGGAAATTGGTGAGGGCTGGGAACAAGCAGGATATCACCAACTGCTTCACAGAATGTATTGGGTGCAATTTTCTCATGACACCAACATTAGAGAGATTGAATAGTCCTCCATGAGACAGCACTAACTGGATCTCATAGCCCTACACTTTCTCTGCTCATTTATCAGCTACTTTATAGATTTGGTGCAATTTCTCATGATACTAACATTAGAACTTTGTCTGGAATCAGCATCCTTAATTATGTTGCCTATTTCTTCAAACAGTTCTAGTTTACTGTCAATAATTTTAACTTTATATTTAGCTTAAAATAGCCATCTGTGTATCATATTTATATATATATATATATATATATATATATATGCCATTGAGAGGCATGATGCTGTGGTTTTTGTTCAAGAAACAATATCTTCGTAGATCTGCCATTTTAGAAACACTGTCAGAATGAGATAAGTCACGTACCTAAATTAAATCTGTTACCTCATATACATAGGAAACAGTGGATAATACATTTGCTGATATTGCAAATAGCTGCTGGAAAATAATTTGTATGCAATTGAAACGGCATTAAATTTTCTCTCAAGTGAAAACCACTGCATCAACAGTTAAGTATGATACATAAATTGCTGTTTCAATTGTGTTTACCAAATATTTAGTTTATTTTCAATGGTTTTGACTTTGTTTTAATTTTATATTTAAATCATTTTAAATAATTTTAACTTCCTTTTTTTATTTCTAGTTATGAAACTGAAAACTGGTGATACAGATGCACATGAGTTTCTTACAGGAAGAAGCACTCTATCAGACCCTACTGTTATATCAACTATTAGCAATTCTCCAACTGCCCACACACTGTCCAAGTTAACTTCCTCAGTATCATCCAGTGGCTTGAGCAAGAGTGCACCTGGCACTCCCATGGCCCCTGCTAAGCCACCTCGTGCTAGGATGAATCACAACATACCACATCGGTTTGTTTCTGGTTACAACACGCGTGCAACTAAATGTGCTGTGTGCCTTGGAAATGTTCCATTTGTTTCACAAGCAAAGAAATGCGAAGGTAAATATGCTGTACTTCACTTTTTCAGTAGCTAATAAATCCAACCCCTCTATCACATATTCTTTGTGAAGTTTTTAAATAGTATTTTTATTTTGTGGATCATCAGCATCATTTTATACCCACTTTCCATGCTGACATAGGTAAGACAAGTTGTCACAGTGTCATTTGTTATTGGGAGCTATTACTCCTTTAGACTGGTGCTCATGTTATTTGGCTTGATTTCTACATCAAAGCGCCTTTCGTATTGCCGACTACTTTACAGAATGTAATTGGGTGCATTTTCTTGTGACATTAACACTAGAGAGGTTGAATAATCCTCAGCAAGACAGGATTAAAAGGACCTTTCTGCCATATGCTTTCTTGTTCATATGCAAACCACATTTTTTTCATATCTAGCAATGGTTGGGAGAAAATAAATAAAAACCCAGTTGGATAGTTACATACTTTCAGGGTTCCACAGTAATGGTAATTGATATTGCTGAGTATTAATTCTGATACTGACATTTAATCCCTTTGCTACCAACCTGCCTGAATCCAATTTTCATTTTGGAAATAATAAAGAATTTAGTATCCTTACTTTTATTCTTAAGCTGGTGGATGGAAGGATTTCATTTAGATCACTTTAAAACAAGGACTTTGTTCCAAGAACTAGGGGCAGTCTCAGGCAGGTTGATATGAAAAGGGTTGGTCCTGTTTGTTTAACATTTACTTCTCCATGTTAGCATGGCTGGCTGCTCTTCCTGTCACCAATGCTCACCTGTTTTTCAAGTTAAGGATATCTTTAACCCACATGTCTTTGAAAGCAAAGAAAGATATGCTGTTATATCAACAAGGAATGTTAACATAGCACCTCTTTACTCTAGCAGTGATGTGTGTGGAACATATGAATATTGATGCACTTTGCATGCACACACATATCATCACCATCGTTTTAATGTAAACTTTTCCATGCTTGCATGGGTCAGATGGAATTTGTTGAGGCAGATTTTCTACAACCTTACTTCTTTCCAAGCAAAGTAATATTTCCCCATGGCCAGAAATGTTGAAAGACTGGAAACAAACAATGTCATATATGAAGTGACGCTCATTTACAATCATCACCAAATTCTCTCACATAGCCTTGGTTGGCCTGGAGACTATAATAGAAGACACTCAAGGCGCCACTCAGTGAGACTGAATCTAAAGCCATATGGTTCTGAAGTGAAATTCTGCACCACACAGTTATGTCGTTACTTCTAGCAATAAATTTCAAAATCAAGAAATAGTTTTGAGCTGACTCTACTTTCAGTAGATCTCAGTGGTTTTTTTTTTTTTTCTTTTTGTTGACAAATATGAAAATATCATATTTTGGGAAAGTATTTTAGAAATTTAGTATGCAAAGTCATGGTGCTATAGTTATGAAGCTTGCTTCCCGGCCATGAGGTTCAGTCCCACTGTGTGCTTGCCAAAACCTTGTGAATGGATTTGGTAGACAGAAACTGAATGAAGTATGGTGTGTGTATATGAGTATGTGTATATGTGTGTATGCACATTTGTGTATGTGTTCCCTTGTCCTAACATCACATGATGGTTGTAAACAAGGATCACCATCATACAAGTAATGTTGTTTGTTTCCAGTCTGCCATTGAAAAAAATATATCTGACCATGGGAAACATTACTTAGCTTGGAAATGGGTAAGGATTTACAATAGTAAGGGCATCCAGCTATAGAAAATCTGCCTCAGCAGTTACATCTGACCCTTGCAAGCATAGAAAAGTGGTTGCTAAAATGATGATGATGATGTGTTGACTTATTTCTTTTTCAGTTATGTGGGTGTCAGTTAACCTTTTGAGGGGAAAAAGCAGAGAATATGTTGAAATGTTCCTGGGATAATAAGTATTAACACACATTATACTTACCATTTTCCATTGTTTGTTTTGCAGAATGTCATATTGTGTGCCATATGAAATGTGCTTCACAAGTGCCACCCACCTGTGGACTATTACTGGAATATATTCAGAACTTTACATCTTGTATGCGTAGAATTGAATCTTCTGACACTCTGAATTCGAGTCAAACAAATCCCTGTGAAATCTCAAGTTATCTTAAGATCCAAAGGTATACTGTTAACCCTTTTCTCATCATATTCTTGTTGAAATGCACTGATTTTATTTGACTTGATTTTGAAAATAATGAAGATGGAGAACCTCTTTGTGTTCACTTTGACCTTCTACAAAGAGTAGCCAAATTATAAATGCTGTTAGATAATGTTATTCCTATGTGTACACTGTCTGAAAAACTACTAGGTAGTCATGGCTGGGACATTTTTGATCATTGATATGTATATTCAGTTATGACTGACTTAAATAACATTACTCATAACAAGGAAATACAATTGTTATCTAAGGGAGACTACTTAGCAAAGACTGGCTGACTGTTTATCATGAACACGGGAACTGGAGGGTTATTTTGTTTTTTCGCTTCTTACATTTTTGAGTATGTTGTAGGTTAAACTAACATAAAAGAAATATTGTTATACTAATAACCAGAAAGGGTTTGCAGTATACTTTCTCATCATAGAGTAATGTTTCCTTGAAGTGGATATATACATACTTTTAAAGAGTAGATCTTGAAAGATTTCTGTGTGTTAGTTAGTGGATCATACATCATTATCATTGTTTTTTGCATCCACTTTTCCATGCTTGCGAGGGTCAGATGGAAATTGTCAAGGCAAATTCTTCCAAGGTTGGATGCCCTTCTTATCACCAACAACACTACTCATATGGTTACACTCAGTTACAACTGTTACATGTCAAAAAGAGACACATTGGCACACATGTATGACAGGCTTCTTTCAATTTCCTTTTATCAGATCCACTCACAACGCTTTTGAAAAACACTTGACCTAGGTGTCACACAGTGGAATTGAACTCAAAAACCATATGACTGGGAAGCAAACTTCTTAGCCACAGAATCATGTCTACTCATTGAAAGCTAATTATGTAATACAATTGTTTTCAAAAACAAACATAAGTGGGTTTTTTTTTTTTTTTCTTCGAATTCTTTTTATTGCATTCTTTAAATAAAATGAAAAATCACAGTAACATACATTTTGAAAGGGAGTTATATACTAATTAAAATGGTTGTTGCATATTTGTCCACAGGGATATATTTCAATTACTGTGTAGTTTGAAAATATCTAAATAGTGTAATTTTAAAGACATTTGGGTTGATTTCATGACAGAAATTTCAATTAAAGGAAATAACACTTAATGTATCTAAATTAGATTTGCCAGCATCTATTTTAACACCTACTTTTTCCATTCTTGCATAGGTCAGATAAGATTATTTTTTAAATAATAGTTCAAATTTTAAATATCAAATTTTAGTATTTCTTTAAAAATTCAAAGCTTCCCATTACCATTCCATTCCAAATTTTAGTTTATTCTAATCACTTTCATCATTTTTATGCCTGTCTTCCAGACTGACATAGATTGGGTAGTTCAGTGGACCCAGCAAGACAAAGCACCATCTCATGCTGCAGTGTCTCAGTTTGGGCATGATTTTTACAGCTATAAAGTCCTTCTAGTGCCAACCACTTTATAGGATGTACTATGTACTCCTCTTTCTGCATGTGTAGGTGGGCACCAACATTAGTGAGTGTGATCGCCTTGTAACTGGCATGACTAAAGAACCATCATGAGTAAGAGGAGAATATGAGAGAGAAGGAAATGAAAGGGTGAAGCACAATAAGAACAAATTTATTGTAATATCTATGAAAATTTGAAATTACAATTTTTAATGGAAAATCATGAGTATTATAGGAATTGGAGTATATGCGTCTTAGTTGTTTAATATCATTTCACTTCATACAGTCTTTTGAATGTATTCTATGTCTGTGTATGTATATATATATAGGAATACAATGTTTTAGGTAAGTGCTAGATGAAAATTTCTTAAATAACGATTGTACTTTTTCATTTTATTTCATCCCATTCGCTTGGAAAATTTGAAGACATTCTTTACCTTTATATAAATAAACTGAAGAACAATTCCTCATTTCTTCTAATTATTATATAGTGTGCTGTTTTGTTGTTGGCAGGATCAACCAAAAATAAAACAGTACTCTATCCAGCAAAAGATAAATATCGCTTAATAAAAACAGGATTTATATGTGAGCTACTATAAGTTTTATGTTCCAATAGTACAGTGGTTGTATGATCTTTATTAAATGATATTTATATCGATACAATTTTTGTTTGTTTAATTTGTAGAAGTGGTAAAAATAGCTGGGATCAGTGTTGGGTGAAACTTGATGGAAATATGTTGATGATTTACAATGATGAAGACGACTCCTCACCTATTGACTCTTTTGACTTGTATCCAACCACAAACAATGAAGTGGTGGTTCACAGTGCTGTGACAGCTGCTGAGCTTCCTAACACCGCTACTTCCGATCTGTTGTACATCATGAAAGTTGAAGAGATTCCAGACAACACTTGTTGGCCGGGCAAGTATGTAGTCACTTCCTCTTAATATTTATTGAGTTGTTTCATTGTCTTTTGATCTTTTTCTTCCCTCTCTCCTCACTTTACTTGTTTTGCTCTGTTTTACCATCGTCATCATCATCATTCTTTTAATGTCCACTTTTTACATGCTTGCCCAAAGTTCCACATAATGGTATTGAACTTGAAACCATATGGTTGGGAACCAAACCATGCCAATTTCATTTAAATAATTAACCATTCTTCTTTCTTTTCATTTCAAATTATCTTTCATTCTTAAAAGTGTGTGTGTGCAATGTATACAATGGTGAATTTTCTTTATACTTTATTTTTATTTATAAATAAACATTTTTTTTATATTTTCCAACAAAATTTCTTTATCTTATAAATATTTTTACATCTGATTCAAATCTTTTCTGTTGCTCTTGAACAGTTCCAATAGTTATGTTCTTTTTCTTATGTGTGGTTAAATACATTAACTGATCTATTTATTCTATTTGTCATTACAGAAATCTCTACCTCATGTGTATGAATTTCTCAGATAAGCAGCGCTGGGCTGCTGCATTGGAAGCTGTTGTTAAGAAGAGAAGCAGTGCCAACAAACAGACGGTATGTTCTTTATGGGTTTGATATATCAAATGAATGTCTGTTAAACCATTCCACTTTTCTATGCCTGTGTATGTCGGATGGGGTTTATTGTGGCAGATTTTTTGCAGCTGGGTGCCCTTCCTGTTGCCAACACTCACCTGTTTTTAGTAAGGTAATACTTTTCATAGCCAGATACATTTTTGCAGGTTATTAGAAATGAATGACACTGCTTATATGAGAGTAATATTCATTTACAACTATCACACACTATCATGACAAAGGGACATTCACACACACACAATGACCCATGCAAGCATGGAAAAGTGTACATCAAAATGGTAATGATGGATAGATAGATAGATAGATAGATAGATGGATCGAACAGGCTTCTTTCAGTTTCCTTGTACCGTATTCATTCACAAGGCATTGGCTGGGCTAGGTCTATGGTAGAAGACATTTGGCCAAGTTGCTGCAGTGTGGGACTGAGTCTTAAGATATGTGTTTGGGGAGCAAACTTCTTACTGCAGAGCCATCCCTGTAGAATATAATAAAAATGAATTGTTACTTGTCTATATGTTCAAAGACAAGTAGAAGAAGAATACCTTACTTATAAAATTTATAAGGTTTAGTGATAGGAAGGTTACCCAGCAGTAAAATAATCTTCCAATAATGTCTTCATCCAACATCTGCTAGCAGAGAAAAGCAAATGTTATATAAACAAATGAATACAGCTTAAACATGATGTCTAATAAATTGTAATCTTTGATAATTAAACATCTAATTAAAAATAACTTATCTAAATATTATTGTATGTGGAATATTTTAAAGTTTTTTGTTGCATCTTGAGAGTATCATTATACCAATAATAAACACATGCACTGATTCTATCTCATTTTCTTAATTATTATTAGTTAATTGTTGATGACCTTGCTCTAATAGCCGAGTCACTGCCAGAACTAGAGACAAAGTTTAGGGTGTGGAAGCAAGGTCTAGAATCAAAGGGCCTTAGGGTTAACCTAGCAAAAACCAAAGTCTTAGTAAGTAGGAAGGCTGACAAATCACAAACCCCTTCAGGTAGATGGCCCTGCTCAATCTGTAGAAAAGGCATGGGTAGAAACTCCATACGATGTACCCAGTGTAAGCTATGAACACATAAAAGGTGCAGCAATATCGAAGGAAGGTTAACCAGGAAGATAGTTTTTGTGTGTGGCAGATGCACAGGGGCAATAAACACCACAGATGCTCAGAAAACAGATTCCATCACATGCCAGGTTGTTAATAGCTTCTGCTACATAGGCAACCAAGTCTGTAGTGGTTGCTCTGAGTGTGTAGAGGCTAGAATAAGAATAGCCTGGACAAAGTTCAGGGAGCTCCTACCTCTGCTGGCAACTAAGGATGAAAGGTAGACTGTATGATGCATGTGTGCGAACTACCATGCTACATGGCAGTGAAACATGGACCATGACTGCTGAGGACATGCGTAGGCTTGTAAGAAATGAAGCTAGCATGATCCGCTGGAAGTGTAATGTCAATGTGCATACACGACAGAGTGTAAGCAACCTGAGAGAAATGTTGGACATAAGCAGCAAATGTGGTGTGCAAGAGAGACGACTGTGTTGGTATGATCATGTGTTACATATGGATGAGGACAGCTGTGTGAGGAAGTGCCACACCCTAACTGTGGAAGGTACCTGTAGAAGAGGTAGACCCAGGAAGACATGGAATGAGGTGGTGAAGCATGACCTTCAAACATTGGTCCTCACAGAGGCAATGACAGGAGACCAAGACCTTTGGAGATATGTTGTGATTGAGAAGACCTGGCAAGTAAAGTGAGATCGCAGCCATGGCCGATGCCAGTGTTGCATGTCCAGCCCATTTAAGAGTACCCTTGATGCGTCAGGTGATATGATATGCTTGAAAAGACCTGTTGAGTCAAGTAAAACCCAAATCGTAGCTGTGGCCAGTGACCTTGACTGGCTCCCGTTCCGGTGGTATGTAAAATGCATCATCCAAACGTGGCCGATACCAGTACCCCCTGACTGGCTCCTGTGCCAGTGGCACATAAGAAGCACTATCTGAACATGATTGATGCCAGGTCCACCTGGCTGGCTTCTGTGCTGGTTACACATAAAAAGCACCCACTACACTCTCGGAGTGGTTGGTATTAGGAAAGGCATCCAGCTGTAGAAATATTGCCAGATCAGATTGGAGCCTGGTGCAGCCGCTAGCTCTACAGACCTCAGTCAAACTGTCCAACCCATGCCAGCATAGAAAACAGATGTTAAACGATGATGATGATGATGATGAATTGGTTATCATTTAACCAATTAACTGATTGATTGTTTGGTTTATCATTCGGTCAATCAATTAGTCAGCTAAGTCTGTCAAAGTCTTTTCACCATCCTTCACAACCTCATCAATGACCTGCCTAAAACAGGAGTAGAGAAGACATATTACTGATGAGGTTGACTTTGACAAAACTAACTGATTGATTGAGTGACTGAACAGTTTGTCAGATAATTGGTTAGTTAATTGGCTAAAAGATTAACCAATTAACAAAATCTGTTTCAACACACGCATTCACATAAAGAATCTTGCAAACTAAATACAAAAATGAAGTAATTTAAAGTATTATAATTAAAAGTAATTTCTATCTTTTATGTACAGTCCCCCACCCCACCCTCACATATATGATTATAAACTTAATTTCTCTGTTCTCTTCCTTACAGATATTGTTTAGATTTCTCTACATTTGGAACTAGTGTATTACATGGCCGTGGTTAAGCTTAGTAGTAGAATCACAAAAGTATTAAGCCACTATAGAGTAGTTGACATTTGGAAGGGAAGCCAGCCATAGAAGCTATGCTGCAGCCGACACTGGAGTACGATGCAGCTCTACAGCTTGCAAGATCTATCAAACCATTGAACGCATGCCAGCATGCAAAATGGACATTAAATGAGGGTGATATTAAGTGTTATTTATAGTATGCTGGAAGGGAGTATGTTGGGCTAAATACTATTATTATTAGGAGCAAAGAGGTACACAGAAGTGGGTGTGAAATCTGTGGTCAACTGATTGAAAAGTCAAACTTGAATTTCTTCAGTTCAAAGAACCCAAGAACACTGGTTTTTATAATTTTCATTTAAGTCATCTGTCAAAGAAAGTTAAATATATTGCTCCAAAACCTCACCTAGAACTGGATAGAGACTTTCTACTCATCTCCACAAATTAATCACAGCAAACTAAAGTGTGACTACTCAATGAATTCTCTTAGACTGTATTTCAACGTAAGGACTTTCGAGCAAGATCGTTGCCAGTGGCCGTGGACTGGTTCTTGTGCGAGTGGCACGTAAAATACACCATTTTGAGTGTGGCCGTTGCCAGTACCGCCTGACTGGCCTTCGTGCCGGTGGCATGTAAAAGCACCCACTACACTCTTGGAGTGGTTGGCATTAGGAAGGGCATCCAGCTGTAAAAACTCTGCCAAACCAGATTGGAGCCTGGTGTAGCCATCTGGTTTCACCAGTCCTCAGTCAAATCGTCCAACCCGTGCTAGCATGGAAAGCGGACGTTAAACAATGATGATGATGATGATGATGATGATGATGATGGTAAGAAAAGAGTTAAGAGAGACTTTATTTGAATTAATTCTGAATGTGATTTAAGAATTTAGTAAAATAACTTTGTCATTATTCAGTGTTTGAAACATAAATTAGCAAGAAATGTTGATGGAATGTTTTAATTTAGGTAATTTTAAACCTGCAAGTTTATATCCTAGAACCAAGAGCAGTCCCTGGTGGGTTGGAATCAAAAGCAATGGTTTTCTTTTCTCTGTCATGTTTGAAGATTGTTCTGTATATAAGACTTATAGATGTTGGCATATTTGATTAAATGTCTTGAGATGAGTAGTCATTAGTAGGATTGCAACTGTATAAACTATTAATATCATCTTTAGAAAGTTTTTAACTCTTTACGATTCAAATTACTCTGTCTAATATAATACTTCTTTATTCACATTGTTTTTGAATTAACCATGCATTGTCTTGTAGCTTCAAGATTTCAATGATGTGATTGTTTATTTTTTTAGAATGACACTGTAGGGTAAGTATAAGAGGCCAGATCTGGCCAGTTTGAACATAAAACAGAATATTTTGGCCAGATACGGTTGGTGTAAATACTAAAGCGTTAATATCTTGTTGAGCACTTTCCACAATACTTGTTATACTTAGTCATCCTAAATAATACTCTACTTTTTCAGCGGTTGATGCACACTGTTGTTCTGCAGTTGAATGATGCCTTCAAAATTGAATTGAACTGTTGTCTAATCCTTAACAAAAAGGTGAAGTTTTTTTTTTCTCTCTCTTTCCTTTTGTCTCAAACTTTCTTTCAACCCTTTAAGTGTCACTATTTCCCTTCTTTCATTTATTTTAACTCACTCATTATCATGTGAAAGTGCCTGAAATGACACTTCTATGTCTACAGCATTGACTTACTTAATTACCACATTTCTTTAATCATCTACTGTTGTAAAATGAATACAGGCTTTGGGGTTCAGTTCCACTGTGCAGCACCTTGGGCAAGTTTTCTACAATAGCCCCAGGCCTTCCAGTGCCTTGAGAGGGAATCTAGTGAGCAGAAGCTGTAGTTATCCTATCATAAATGTGT
The DNA here is from genome assembly GCF_046866305.1 of Octopus bimaculoides. Classification (NCBI taxonomy): domain Eukaryota; kingdom Metazoa; phylum Mollusca; class Cephalopoda; order Octopoda; family Octopodidae; genus Octopus; species Octopus bimaculoides. The sequence goes on along the minus strand of NC_142929.1, from coordinate 76,375,874 downwards.
GTATGTGCACATGCAGATGTGAATGTTTCACATTTTGAGCAAACAATGGTGACATTGACATTACAGCTGGCCACTCTGCACTTTCAAAGGCCTGCAGATTGTATAAATTCCTTATCTGTAAAACGAGTGTTGGTGACAGGGAGAACATCCTACTATAAAATCCTGCTTCACAATCAATCCCCATTCATTCTATGCTACCAATGCATGGATAGATGGATATTCAACAAACAAAACTCACAACCTGTAAATACTGGAGATCAACCATTTGTGGAATTAATACTTTGTAGAATTTTTATGTAATTCTACCATCATCATCATTTTTGATATCCACTTTTTCATGCTTGCATGGATCAAATAGAATTTGTTGAGGCATACCTGTTTTCAAGTGAGATAGTACTCCCCACGACCAGACACATACACACACATGCATTAGATATATAATGGGCTTCTTTCAATTTCCATGTACCAGATATATTCGCAAGGCTTTAGTTGGCACAGGGCTAGAGTAGAAGACACTTGCCCAAGGTGTCATACAGTGGCACTGAATCAAAGATCATGTGGTTGAGAAGTAAACTTCTTACCATGCAACCATGCCTATGTATGAGTTACAAATATATCTGTGGTTTTACATTCTGTGTATCATAGTTAATGTATATATACTCTTGACAGGCATGCTGCTGTGGTTTTTGTCTGAAGCAAAATCTCTTCATAGACATGTTGTATTAAGAAAGCTAACACGCGTTTGATGTTCTTGTGAGTCACTGCTACAATAATCTTTGCCTCACTCTGATATATATTGTTGTTTTTTTCACTACATGTCTATGAAGAGATTTTCTCTCAGATGAAATCCACAGCATCATGCCTTTCAGTGCTGTATATAGGTTAATTATGGTACAAATAGATGGCTATTTTGTCTATTGAGTATTATTTTGAATTATGCTCAATGAAGTTGCATGGCTTAATGGTTAGGGTATTCAGTTCACGATTGTAAGATTGGGAGTTCGATTTCAGTGGCACATTGTGTCCTTCAGCAAGACACTTTATTTCACATTTCTCCAATGCACTCAGCTGACAAAAATGAGTGGTACCTTTGTTTCAAAGGTACTACAGATTCATCACATTCTGTATCACACTGAATCTCCCCGAGAACTATGCTAAGGGTTCATGTGTCTGTAAAGTGCTCAGCCACTTGCACATTCATGAGCAAGCTATTCTGTTGATCAGATCAACTGGAGCCCTTATCGTCATAACCAGCAGAATATTATTCTGAATTATTACACATGCTTGTAGGAATATATTTTATTGCATTTCAGTTAGGTTATTATGCCAATAATAAACACACTGGTTCTATTTCAGTTCTTTTATTATTATTAGTCAATTAGTTGAACAAGTAACCAAATAACCCATCAATTAGTTAATTGTTTAAATGTTAATGAATTCACTAATAAAAAAAAAGTAAAATAGAACCAGTGCATGTATTTGTTATTGGCATAAATGACCCTCCTAAGATACAGCAAAATCTGTTTCAACAGTATAGTAGCTGGGAAACTATATTATCATAATATAAACTATATTGTGAGAATATAGTTTCCCACCTATTAGACTTTCAGTTGTTTTCTCTGTTAGTGAATGTTAGACAGCTGTAAAGTTCTCGGTTCACTGTCACAGTTGAAACTATTTCACTGTTAATTTCTCCTCGAAATATCTATGTGAATAATATTTATTTGTTGTGTTTGTATGTTTATTTCACAGTATTTGCTTCTTGGTGGTGAGGAAGGACTCTTTGTCAGTGAAATCCAAAATTCTTCTTACTCCTTGTACAGTACTCCAGTTAAGATATGTGGTGTTGGCAGTGTTTATCATATGCAGTCTGTATCTTCCTTACAGTTAGTAGTCCTTCTTGTCGGTAAGTAATGTTGTTTGCTTTAACTTGACGAAGATTTCTCTGCAATATTTCTATTTCAAATGGATCCTCTTCTGCTTGTCTTTTCTTTCTCGCCATTAATCAAATCAGTAGGCTCTGTCACCACTTGACCTACTCAGTTTTGTTGCCAAATATTTCTCAGGTGCCTTAGAATCTTCATAGACAGTTCTGAAACTGCTTTAACCAAGATAATGGCCTCCATCATTTAAGATTGGCCATGCATCTCCACATGTACATGCAGTTCAGGGCAAGATTTTTTCTAAGAAGACTGATAATTTGCCCATGTATGCAAATCTCCCTTTTTCACACCACTGACTTTGGCCAATACAGTTTGGCACTAGAGATGTCACAGGAATTGCTGTCTCAACTGAAAGGGCTGTAATAAATACCACAGGATAGGACATCCTATTCAACCCTCCAATAGATCCACCAATTCATCCCCAACATAGATTGGTATTCTTTGATCGATCTTGAAAATCTAACATTAGCAAGATTTGATCTCAGAGCACAGAGAGTCAGAACAAATACCACAAGGTATTATATCCTATGCTCTAATGACTCTATCATTTTGCTGCCTTCACTTATGATGGCTGAAACAAACTGAAGAGGTTTTAAGCTATCAATCTCAAGGAACTTAAGCCCTTTGTCCTCTACAGAGCACAGGCCATTGATGACTTTTCTCCACTGTCCTTGACTCTGGGCTCTCTTTGCTACTTCTCTTCAGTTGGTTCCCACCCTCCTATTTTTACCTCTGGGAGGAGGTGGTCCATATTATTCTGGCCCCTATCCTTTGACCTGTTCGGCATGACAGGGCCTTTCAGAAGCTTACACTCTGGTAGTATAGCTCAGCTCTCATGGTTATTGAAACACACAAGCTACCACACCACAGTGAGGACTGAACCTTGTGGTGGAATTTCAAGGAAGTAGGTGCATGTTAAACACACCTGTTACTAAACTATTAATCAAATGTTTTAATTAAATTCTGCATCATTGTCATTGTCCTTAGAATTGAGTAGATCATCATCATCATCGTTTAACGTCCGCTTTCCATGCTAGCATGGGTTATATATATATATAATGTACTGTTTCATATATATACAATGTACTGTTTTTGTTGATGGTAAGATCAACAAAAAAAATACTCCATCTGGTGAGAGAGAAATATTTTTTAATAGATACATGTTTTTGTGCTACTAATAGTTTCATGTGTTGAGAAATACCTCAAACATATTCACCAGGCACATAATGAACTAAAAATTGAATGAGAGAAGAAACACAAAAAGTTGAAAAGGAAGCATATATATATATATATATATATATATATATATATATATATAACGTGTTGTTTAAAAAATATACTTTATTATATCAGTATTTCATGCTTTTGTTGTTGTTCCTTTGCCATTTTTACACAGACTCCCTGGTTTTGTATAATTTAATCTGTGTAATTGGAACAAATTAAAACCATTTTCATCAATGAGATTATTTAAATCTAGTCAAAGTTCATTGCTTGTGATGGACCAGTGTACTGTTCAGAGGGAAAGCCATGGAAACCAGGTTAAATTCTGGCCTTATGAGCCTTGTGACTCATGACAGACCTAAATGTTCACTGGTGGTGGTGGCACCAGCAGCAGCGATGACAACCATACAAATTCTTCTTTGGCTTTATGCTTATTTATTGTATATGAGCAGAACAAGCTGTTAACCACTTATTCCATCAACTTCTAAGGGAACCTCAGCCTGCTAGAAATAGATACCAAATTCCTGGCATACATGTTGCCATCTTTATAAAAAGTAAGAAACAATACATTGGATAACATTGACTAATTTATTCAAAAAGATAGTCAACATTGGATTATCTTTGGTTAAAGATCTACTCAATGAGATCAGATCTAGGTCTAAATAACAATAACAAACAAATATCTAAAATGTTGGCAGTATCCATTCTATACTAGTAGACTGGGAATTTAGAATTTTAAATATTTTTATGCAAAGTTTCTCATGTTATCTCTCATTGTGTTCAAATTGTTTCAATTTCCAGGAGAAGATCGTGCATTAATAGCAATTAAGAAAAAAAGCCTTAAGAACAAGCATTTCCATAAGTTGCCAAACCAGTCCAACCCTATCCCTTATGACACTTTAGACAAAGTTATCCGTTGTACAGTGTTTGATGTTGGCATGTGGGAGGAATGTGTTTACCTTTGTGCTGGCATGATTGACAGAATTGTCCTCATGAAATACAACCATGGATTGGATCAGTTTTGCGTCCGAAAGGTAAATTGCAATATTGCTATTTTAAATTACATAAATTCATTATCAGACTTGTCTCCTCATTTCTAATTTAAGGTATAGGTATGACTCCATGGTTAAGAAGTTTGCTTACCAACCACATGGTCTCAAGTTCAGCCCCTCTACATGGCACTTTGGGCAAGTGTCTTCTACTATTGCCCTGGGCCAAACAAAGTTTTGCAAGTGAATTTGGTAGATGGAAACTTTAAGAAGCCTGTTGTATAAATGTGTGTGTGTGGGGAGAGAGAGATGTACATATATGTGTGGGTGTTTGTATCCCTTTGTTTTGACATTGTGTAATAGTTGTAAATGAGTATCACTGTCATACAAGCAGTGTCATTCACTTACATATGTTTGGCCATGGAGAAATATTTTGAGAGTTGGAAAAAGAAAGTTCTTCAACACATGCATGCATGGAAAAGTTGACTTTAAAATAATTATGGTTGTTTTGATACTGTCAAGAAGAAAGACTTAATTTTTTTTCTCTCTCCTTTCTATTTCTTCTCAGGAATTTAATATCATTGCTGAACCTTGCAGTTGTGTGTGTGTTGCAGATAAATTTGCCATTGTTGGCACTGACCAGTTTATGTGCATTGATTTTGAAAATCCATCTTTGAAAGGTAAATAAAACTTCTATTCGACTCTAACTACTTGAAACAACTGAACAATAGTTTCTCCCTGAATATATATTTACTTTCTGTAGCTTTCCTTTTCATATAAGCTATTTTTTTCTTTTATAGCATCTCTTCTCTACTCATTTCTACCTCATTATCATTTATATCACTTTCTAGCTTTCCTACCTCTCTAGCCCTCTTGTAAAATGAATGTAGTAATGTCATTCCTCTACAGCAAGTAAGCTGCTCTGTTCCAGTAATTTTCTCTCATGCTTTACCCACTTTCCATTCCTAATCTTCTAGCATAAAGTTATCTACCTGCCATTCAGGGCTCAGAGCCTTGCAAGCTACATGGCAACATCACTAATACTGGTGGTAAAAAACAAAATGCATCTAGTACACTCTGTAAAATAGTTGTTAAGAAGGGCATCCAGCTGTAGGAACCAGTCCAAGCAGATGCTAGAGCACAGTGCAGTCCTTGAAGCCATTGGATCCTGTCAAACCATCTAACCCATGCCAGTGTGGAACATTGATATTAAATGATGATGCGGAGGAGGAGGGAAGATCACTGTTTATGACTCTTTACAAGGCCTCCAAGTCTAGAAGGAGAGAAGGAGGAAAGTATCCTGAAACCGGAGACCCAACCTAAATGCTTACTACAGAGTGGGATCTAAAGGTGCCAGATGGTGGTGTTAAACTAGGTATTGAGTTAAGTCTATTATCTAAATAGGCCTTGGCTGGATTTGAGCTCAGACACATAGGGACAGAACAAATTCTGCAAAGCATTTAGTTCAATTTTCTTACATGTCTGCCAGTACACTAATCTGAATTGGTTTGTTTTTATTGACCTTGAAAGGTTGAAACATAAAATTGACTTCAGCAGGATTTGAACTCGGAGCTAATACCATGCAACATTCTATCCAACACTTTAACAACTTCACTAATTTACTATCCCAAACCATCTATACATCAAACCTTATATACAGACCAAACATTTTCTATATTTTCAAATCTGCTGTTTTGTTGAATTTTTGTACCATTTCTCATCATAAATTTATTATTAACCCTAACATATTCAATGGGTTAGTGCCAACAGATATTTAATTACTGATAATTGATGAGAAACTAGGATTTCACTGCTCAATTTGCCTTATGGGAGGAATGCAATGGAAATTTAATGAAAAGGCAATGATATAGCTATATCAGCTCTCTAATTAAAATCTGCTTTTCAGTTTGTATATAAAAGTTTATTCTGTTGAATATTTTAATCTTTTTGTTATAATATTTCTGTTGAAATATACTAGCTTTGTTTCATTTAATTTTGAAAGTAATAAAGAATTTAGTAAAATATTTATGTTCCAAACATGCACTGGTTCTATTTCACATTTTATGTACAAATTAAATTGGTGTTTGAAACAGGTTAACAGGAAATTTTGATGGAAGATTTTAATTTAGATAACTTTAAAACTGGAAGCTTATACTAGAGAACCAGGAGCAGTCTCAGGCAGGTTGCTATCAAAAGAATTAAGATAATTTTTTTATACACACACACACTGATACTTTACAAAATGATGTTGAAGTTTTACTATAAGCAGCACATTGTTTCTGTATCAACAGCAATATATTTATGATAAGGAATTAAATACCAGTAATATATGGTATTGAATGTCAGTTATGTAACTGACATTCTTTCTAGAGACATAACTGTCTCTAGAAAGAAAAAACTGGCTTCTGAAGAATTTTCATTCAGAACTAAGACACTGAACCAGATACATAAATGATTTAGTCCATCACTCTACTTACTAGGCACGCCAATTCCATTGTTCTACTTACAGTCAATTGTTTAACTTTCTATTGATTCTTATATTTAAATATCTGTGTGTAATTATGAAAAAAACAAATATAATATATTTGTTAATTATTTCAGAATATTTAGACAGCAAGGATCCATCTTTTAAATGTATATATGACAATACAAGCTTACCTTTGAATGTTGTGAAAATTTCTCCACAAGGAGCGCCACTAGAATTCTTGCTCTGCTATTATGGTTAGTAATTTACTTTTATTGTTCATCATGTTAACTTGTGTGTGTATTTTTATTTGTATATTTTTGTGTCAGTGCATAGCTCTTACTTGTTTCAGTCATTGGATTGTGGCCATGCTGGAGCATCACCTTAAAGGATTTAGTTGAATAAATCTACTCCCAGTTCATTTTTTTAAATATGATATTCTGTCAGTCACTTTTTCCAATCCAATAAGTTACTGGAATATAAACAAACCAACACCAGTTGTCAGGTTATTATGGAGGGAGGATAAACACATGCACACACACACACAACACATTTCCACACAGTTTCTGCCTCTCAGCTTCATTCACTATGCATTGATCAGTCCAGGGCCAAAGTAGAAGATACTTGCCCAAAACCACACAGCTGCAAAGTGAGTTTCTTAACCACACAGCTATACTTACACCTAATTCTTCTATTTTGAAAATAATTTTTTTTATTATTTGTTTAACATAATTGTTTAAGACCACAAGCAATATTAATTTACTTTGTAAACTTGATATCTGTAAAGAACCCCTTTAGGACATAAATTTTTCTTACAATTCTTTGTTTTAACAAAGTTCCGAATAATGTCATTGTCTATTTTCATAGATCAATAAGGCTTGACCGAACAGTAACACAACTCTAAATCCTCTAATATATTTCCATCAGTACACATCCTATTAACATATTTGCCTCTTACCCTTATCTACCACCCCACCTACTTCCCAGATGTACATACACCAAGCCTAATCACCATTCCACATAGCTGCACCTATCCCAGAAAAAACAACTTATCAGAGACTATATAAAGCCAAGATAAACCCAAATGTAACACAGTCTGATGAAGGCTAGTAGGCCATAACTTTGATGACATTCCTTTTTTGTAAAGGTATATTAAATATGTACTCTACAAAATGTACAATATGTCTGTGTGCATGTATATGTTTGTGTCTCCTTGTCTTGATATTGCATGATAGTTGGAAATCAATGTCTGTCATTTATTTCCAATGTTTTGTGTAAACATGTCTGGCTATGGAGAAATATTACTTTGCATGGAAACAGGTAAAGGTTGATAACAGGAAGGGCGTCCGGCCATAGAAAATCTGTTTCAAACTCCATCTTACCCATGCAAAAGTGGATGTTAAAACAATGATGATGAGGATACTGCAATCTTCGACAAAACTGGATTGAGAAAATGCTGCAATCATACTAATAATAATTTCAAAGAATTTGCAAATTGTTCTTTTGCAATTTGCAGTGAAGTTGAAATTTTTTTCTCCTTTTCATTGCTAGTGGGATTCTTTCTGTATCAGAAAGCAAAATTATGCTGCTTTTTTGTATTTTTTTTCAACCATTTTAAATTATTTATTTAGATCCAACAAAGGAAATAAATGTGATCTTTAATTTGAAACTGGCAATTTTATTATTCTTTTGTCACAAATAAAACCTTTTTATCTATCTTTATCGTTTTGCACTATTGAAAGTAATTTTTGTTTTTCGTTCTATCTTCAGAATTCGGTGTTTATGTGGACTATAGAGGTCGTAGAAGTCGGTCAAATAACTTAAGATGGAGTGGTGTACCTTTGACATTTGGTATGATGCTAAAGTCTTATGTTTTAGCAGTTATTCATTTTCAACTGAAATGTCTATTTTTACTGTCACTGTGTGTGTGTATACACACACTCTGACTTTCTCATTTTCATTCTACTTAACATTATTATAATAGTAATAATGCTTTTCTCTCTGTTTCTAGCCTATCATGACCCCTATCTCTTTGTCACTTACTTCAACTTTGTTCAGGCCATTAACATCCCCATGAACAGAAGCCAGATAAAGTAAGCAATGTTTGTTATTCCTTGTGGTGTTGTTGTTAAAGTGAATCAAATCCTGCCCCACCCAATAGTGTTTACTTATTTGTTTTCTCTTCATTTTATTTCACTCCTTGTTCTTTCTAAATCATATTTTTTTTTAATAAAGATTTTTAGTTTTACATTTGGAGAATTTGAACTATCTCAGGGCCATATTCACAAGTGATGGGAAGTAGAAGGCTGAACTGAATGCTAGAATTGCAGGTGCTGGCACAGTAATGCACCAGCTCTAGTATTCATATCTCAGAAGAGGAGAGGTTGGTAAAAGAGGCAAACTTGCTATCATCAATTCGGTTTTTCTGCCTGTCCACTTCTATGGTCATGAATGTTGGGTTTTGGCCAAAAACAAGCAGCTGAAATGAGGCTCTTTCAAAGGACCACTAGTAACACTACTTGACAGAGTGCATAGCTTGGAGATCAGTGAATCTCCCCAGGTCAAGCTACTACCTCTCTGCATTGAGAGGTCATTGCTCTAATACATGGATGTGGTTAGAATGTCATTGGAAAGGATCATAAGACAGATTCTTCAAGCCAGGCTAATTGACAGGAGACCTGGGAGTAGACTAAGTGTGAGATGGTTGGATAATATCCATAGTTTCAATTGGTCACACCTGGAAATCCCACTGCTTCTGAAAGGACTCTATGGAGGAGATGCCTGGGGTCTCTACCCCCACAACCTTCCCAGGAACAGTGAGCAGAGATAGATGGATGGATGGATTTTTACATTTGTTTTCTATGTAAATACGGTTTGCATCAGATGCTTGAAGAAATTAATTTTTTTCACAACTCTTCAATCCAAATGTTTAGATGTTTTAATGAACATAATCTAATCTTGAAAGACATCAATTACTAAGCAGTCTAATTCTGTTTCAAATTGCAGTTGTTTGATCAATGCCAACTATTCAATCCTAAGGTAGAAGTGTTAACTGATGCAAATAAAGATTAGCAGCACAATGAATTAACAAAAAGAAAAAAAAAGGAAGTCAAGAGCTCAGACACGCAATTACTGGCATTGTTAAGTTTAGAATGGTTGTATAGTTAAGAAATTCACTTTGCAACCACATGGGTTTGGGTTCAGTTCCATTGAGTGTCACCTTGGACAAGTGTCTTGTATTATAGTCCTAAGTCAACTTGTTAGTAAATTTGGTAAACAGAAAGTGGTATGTGTTTGAGTTTGTCCCCTACTACTTCCCAACAGGTGTTGATTTCTTTGTACCTTCCATAAATTAGCAGTTCAACAAAAAGGTACCAATAGAATAAGTAGTAAGCTTTAAATAAATACTGAGGTCGATTTGTATGACTAATCCCTTCAAAGTTGTGTCACAACATGTCCACAATTCAATGACTGAAATAAGGTACAGTCATCTCACCTACATTAATTTGACTGTCAAAGGTGGCGAGCTGGCAGAAACATTAGCACGCCGGACGAAATGCTTAGTTCAAATTCCACCAAGGTCAACTTTACATTCATCCTTTTGGGGTCAACAAATTAAATACCAGTTTAGTATTTGGGGTCAATCTAATCGACTAGCCTCCTCCCCAAAAATTTCGAGCCTTGTCCCTAGAGTACAAAAGATTATTAATTTGACTGTCAAAATTCAGGAAACTATTACATCTTGACTCTTGTTAAATATAACAACAAATTGGTAGGGATCAACAATCATTCTAAAGGGTGAAATCAATTACTTTCTTTTTTTTTTTTTTCAACAAAATTTGAAGAAAGCTTTTAGAGCTTTGCATACCTCATAAAGCAAAACTGTGTGCTGAATGTATGTTTCTAATGGTGTTCAGAGAGACATTAATTTTCAGACAACTCTTCTAAGAATTGGATTTGCTAATCAATCTTCATTTATTTCTCACTTATATTTACCAAAATTAGTCATTGTTGCATGAAAGTGGCTTTCCTTACACTTTGAGTTAACTTTAAGGTTTTACTGACTGGACCTTGATCTACTTCACTCAATTCCTAGTGGTTATTAACATATTCGTTCTGACTCTTGAGGTATGAAGTCAGTAGTAGGATTTGAGCTATTGATTACTGGCTGAACAACTGGATACAACAGTTCAATAGATTTAACTACTCAGCTATAAGTTTGTTGATTTCAAAGAATTCTTTGGTATCCAGTAACTTTTTTTGAATATGAAATTCTCTCTCTCTCTCATTCATCTATTTTTCTTCTTTACAGAGGAAAGCAAATGTCATTTGTAAAAGTGAGACCTCGTTATCTGGGTAGGGCTCCAGGGATGGGCTCTGCATTTTTCGCTTACATCTGCCAGCAACGTACAGAGGTATTGTGTTTGCGTGGTGGCAATCATGACCAGGTTCAGCAGGAAGACAACTGGGACACTGATGTAGATCCTGATGATGATGCTCTTCCAGGGTAAGTTGAAATTATTTTATCTCTCCCCTTTCAAAGTTTGGCATCAAACTTTGAGGTTAGATTGAAGTATCAGTTCTTGAATGTTTAGGATTGGATTCTTCATACAATCCTTTGTTTGTGATAATCATGTTATGAAATAGAAATTTTTTTACTATCTATCATTGAGGGAACATTCCCTTAAGTTCATCATCATCATCATCGTTTAACGTCCGCTTTCCATGTTGGTATGGGTTGGATGATTTGACTGAGGACTGGCAAACCAGATGGCTGCACCAGGCTCCAGTCTGATCTGAGGCTAATGCTTGTTTAAAACTATCTGCTTATTGAATATAGGTGTGTGTGTATGTGACAACCTCAGGATGCTTAACCTTTTGTATGAACTGACAAAGGACCAAGATACTTGGCGCCTTGCTGTACTCAAGAAGACCCATCCTCTACAGTAGAAGTGTTAAGGCCACATTCCCTGATGAAGAGGATTGGTCTGCAAGAGTCTTGTGCTGGTACCATGTAAAAGCACTCATACCAATGCCATGTTAAAAGCACCCAGCACACACTGTAAAATGGATGGTATTAGGAAGGGCATCCAGCTGTAGAAACCAAGCCAAATCAAACTGGAACCTGGTGCAACTCTCTGACTTGCCAGTTCTGATCAAACCATCCAACCCATGCCAGCATGGAAAATGGACGTTAAGGGATTATGATTATACACACACACACACACACACACACACACACACACACACACACAACAGACTTCTTTTTATTTCTTCCTACCAAATATACTCACAAGGCTTTAGTCAACCCAAGGTATAGTAGACATTTGCCCAAAGTGCCACACAACCTAAAATCACGTGGTTGGAAAGTGAACTTCACCACACAGCCAAGCCTATATTAATAATGGTGAATGAATGTATTGTTCATGTTATTGACATGTAATCTACTTGTAGCAAAACTAAATTGGACATAGTAGTAGCCAGCTGTCCACTTTTTGTCTTGACTGACTGGATTCCACTTCTCAATATCCAGTTAGATAATACAGTTTGCCTTTATCTGGAGCTCAGTAAATTCTTGATGCTTGTCTTTTATTGATCACATTTCAACTACCAAGCAGCCAACTCTGTACGTGTGTGTGTATGTGTGTTTCCAATAAAATAATTAAATAGCATTAAATGACAATTTTGTTCTCAAGTGAACTGAAATAGAAACTATTGTTTCTGTTTAAGTAGGTTGGCAGAACTATTTTTGGCAGTAAGGGTGAGAGGAGAGAAGGGAAAGATGGTTATGGACTTATTGTCTCTAGATGGTGCTTTCTGCTGTTGCATCTTCTATTATATGTGTGTATCTTTTACTTTCTCTCTCCCATATATATATATATATATATATATATATATATATATATATATATATATATATATATATATATATATAGTTATGCATGTAATTTTGTTTTCCAACTTCTTGGTTTTAGGTTCAAATCCACTACACTACTATAGCCCTGGGCCAATTAAAACCTTGTGAATGGATTTGGTCGATGGAAACTGAAAGAAACCTGCTTTGTATTTGTGTTTGTGTGTGTGTGTGTGTGTATGTGTGTGTGTACCTCTTTGTCTGTCTTTTACTATTCAAGCTGTAATTTTCAGTTCATTTTTTTGTCTTAATTGTTCTCTTAATGAAAATTTCACATTGAGGACTGCTATTTCTCAGGTTTACACATTATAGAATCTCTAACTGAAATACCACTGTGCATTTCATTGCCTACAAAATTCAAATCAATTTCTTTTTTTTGTTTTGTAATTAAACTCTGGCAATTAAATGAAACCGTTCTTGTTTCTTTATTCTTATACCTTGATCCAATTATCACCAACTTTGTGCCCTGAAATGACTTTATTATATATACTGCTAATATTGCTGTATCTCAGCTGATGATGAGAGAACTGTACCTCTGCTTTTGGCTTTGATAACACTGTAGTTCTACTGTTGGCAACACTGCATTCCCGCTGTTGGCGGCACTGCATTTCTGCTGCTGGTAAGATTGCACTTTTAATGCTTGGAGCCAACAGAGTTGCATTCTGTTACTGCCAGTACCATATTTCTGTTTCAGACAGCTTTGTGTCTCTCCTGCTGGCAGCAATATTCTTTTGAAACTACCTTGCTTCCATTGCTCTCTTTCTTTATTAGCAAGTCCACAAGTGAAAGGATTGATGAAGCCACACTGTGGGTGCTTCTTTCTTGGCCCCTGTCAGCATATCCAATTTCAAAAGAGAGGAAATAAAACAACTCTATGTGACTGATACTTTATTTATCAAGTCCAAAAGGATAAAAGACCAAATTGACCTTGGTGAGACTTTGAACTCTGAGCACAGAGAGAGCTTGAACAAATACCATGAAGCATTGTATCTGACTCTCTATTGACTCTGCCAGTTTGTTGGCTTTTTCGGCTCCACTGCTGATAGTGACTTTGAAGTGACTATTTTGTAGGATGTTTAGTAGTGACAGATTAATTTTTTACTAATGTTAACAGCAAGCCTTGATATGTCTTTGACAAACTTAATCTGGGATCTGTTCTCACTTGGAACTGCTTCACTTATGTCCCTTGATGAACTTAAGAGGAATCCCATGTATTTTGTATTTCCTTTTCTCTAAATGTGAAGATTCCTGTCATCCTAGACAAGTTTCTTGCTTTATGACTTTATGACACCAAACAACCCGATCATCAATACCCCTGACTTAATTAGAAAAGGTTATTGTGGAATGTATATTTTCTATCTTATTCAAAACAGCAATCAATTATGTCTCTGAGAACATAGAAGAGGTATGTTTATTTTCCTGTTGAGCACCATTTGATGTTTATAGTATTTTTGAGATGAGTTTTGAAACTCAAGTGTTTCCTTCACTAGTTTGTATCACAAGTTCATTGAATTTTTTGTATTTGTTATCAAGGAACAGACTTGTGTGGTCACCTCAACTGCACCAATTATTTGTGTATCACTATTACTACTGTTGCATGTTTGTATTTATTACTACTCTATGTTGTGACACTGTGTTAGACTTGAAGCACAGTGAGCTGATACCTTTCACAGCAATGATTTTTCATTCACCTAGTTTAACCCTTTTGTCCTGAAATTTATTTTGAAATACACTGTCTTTGTTTCAATTAATTTTGATAATAATGAAGGTGAAATAAACATTCTAGTTGCTCTGCCCCACACAGAAACTGCATGAACTCCTCATGGGTTTGCAAGCTCTTTCTGAATTCATTGCAGTGTTGGAAACTTCCATATCATCAGCAGGCACCTCAGAGTCACAAGCATTTTGCCCCTTAGCCTGAATGCTTTGCCTGCAAAAGGGTTCCATCTGCAGTCTCTTGTCAACCACAGCCACTAGGAGCTGGCTTCAGCTACCATGCATATCTCCATGGAGGCTTTCTTCAGCTACCATGCATATCTCCATGGAGGCTTTCTTCAGTTGTTTAGTAAAATAACTTTGCCATTATTAAACTGGTATTTGGAACATTAATTAACATGAAGTTTTGATCAAAGGTCTTGATTTCGTTCACTTTAAAACAAGATGTTTTTATCATAAAGCCAGAGTGGCCTCAGGTAGGTTAATGAAGAAGCACAGGTATTTTTCTGTTGTATAGATTAGTATCTTTTCTTTTCCAGTATATATATGTGTGTGTGTTACACATTACACACATAAACACATGTATATGTGTGTTTATGTCTGTGTAATTTACTCTTTTTTTCTATCTGTGCATGTGTGTGTGAAATTTTTATCATTTTAATGTCCACTTTTCCATGCTTGCATATTTGAAGGAAGGATTTACTTGCAATTTTAAAATTTAAGTAGTTGGTTACTGGTTACATGAAACCCACTATCAGAAACATCCTGTACTTCCTTGCTGGTATTACCCCCTACTAATATCAAACAGGAAATGACCAGTCAAGATGACAGAAATTACTTCCTCCATGACATAACCCCTGGCTCAGTGACTGAAGTTGAGAAGCTTTCCCAGCCATGTCCAGCCCTGACAACATCTGAGGAAGAAATGAGACTGAAGCTCTGAATGAAAATGCTTTAGAACAACCCTCTTGCAATTGACATAAGAGCCCCCTTCCCTCCTTCCCTGGCTCAGAAGCACCATAGATTCAATGGAAAACACTCAACCACCTGAGGACAAGAATGAGACAATCGTGAGTTGCTTTGGGCAGATGGGGCTACAAGAACAACCCAACTATCTCTGAATGTGGAGATACTGACCATATAGAGCACTGCCTTGTCTGCCCACACTACCCAACCCCTGCAGCTCTAAAGACCTTGCAGACTTCAATAAAAATGTAAAGAACTGTATAAAGAAATGAGAAACTGTCATATACCTTTTATGCTTTTGAGAATTCAAAGAAGTAAGAAATCCACTTCCAGCTTCTATTTATGTTCTGGTCATTTCCTCATACATGATATAAAGTTTTCTCACTTCTTTTACTGGTAACTACAGGAGTCATTTCCAGTCTAAATAGATCATAATTAGATAAAGAGAGATTGATCTACAAGGCTGTAATGTAAGTAGAAAATTGAGCCCATCAAATTTATCATTTTATATGTTCTATGTTTTATTGGTTTCTTATTTGTCATTGAAAAGAAGACTAACTTCCTTAGCAATTTCCCATTAAATTTTTATTTTCATCTTTTTTCACCTCCCTTGTTTCAGTTCCCAAAGACATGTACGTTTTGTCAGCCCTGAGAAAGCAAGGCGCATTAGGAAAAGTAGTTCGTGGTCTTCATTCGATGGTCTTGAGCCCAACTGCACCAGTGCCTCGGAGTCTTCAAGCTCTTCTCAAGATGCCCGACATTTGTATGCAACAATTAGGAAAAATGGAATGAAGAATCAGTACCATTACTGAAATCAATACATCTTCAGCATTTGGACTATTGATACCCCACTACTTTATTCATGATCATCATTGAAGTTATTTTTTTGTCTGCATTGGTCTGTTTTGAGGTTCTTTTTCCTTCAATTAAGATTGTACAGTGTTGTAAATATATCTCCTACTGTCTCCACATTCTGTTCACTTCAAAGCTACATTTTATTGTCCCTCTCAGTTTCAACTATTTTCTCCATTTCAGTCCCTTTAAGCCAAAAAAAAAAACAACAATAACATCAATAATAATAATAATAATAATAATAATAATACCAACAACAACAATTACAATAATGATAATGAAATAGAGTAAAACGGAGCACAAAGTTCTTAAAAAATTAGTTTATGGTAATTACTGCAGTTAATTCCAGCTTTTCGAGTTTTCCTTTTAAATCAATTTACTCTATCATTATCCTTAGCTGTTTGATATCATTATCCTTAGCTGTTTGATCATTAAATATTATAATGTGCATTGTCGATCATTGACAGGTTAATATGCCATGTCCTAGGCTGCTTGTGACATGCCATGTTTTATGGCTGCTTGACAAGCATTGCTTAAGCAAAAGCCAAGTGATAATTAGAACTATATTTTAGATAATTCTACGTTATGTAGCATTTTATTAGTTAGGTATGATGTTAGGTTCATGCACCATATTTTTATTTTCTAATTTTGATCTGTGATGAAATAACTCTACTTGAAACACTGGTCATTTCCTCATACATGATATAAACACTGTTCTCTCTTCTTCCATTGGTAACTACAAAAGTTGTTTCTGATCTAAATAGATAATTAGATAATGGAAGATTGTTCTACAAGGCAGTAATATAAGCAATAAGTTGAGCCCTGGACAGATATATTATTTGTTTTATATGTTAGATGTATTAATTGTTTCTGAGCAGGTTTAATATGTTATTTCAGTTGACATGTTATCAGTTTGCAATTGTGTAATGCAGTGACTTTGCAAACATATAAAGTTATTTGTTGTCTCTGTTTAGTATTATTAAATCCACTTGATAAGTGAGTCCAAGTCAGTTGACCTCTGGAAAGGAAGTTAGCTTTCAGAAATTGTCACTTGAAAGACACTGTCAACACTTGATGGAAGTAATGAGATGTAAACTCCCAACTTGAGAAATGTTAATGTTATTTTTAATTAACCATACAAAAATTATTTACTGTTGCCATGAGAAGTCAAAACAACTTATTGGGGCTATTTGGTTGTTTTCTTTCCCTTTATCATGACAACACCAGTGCTCTGAGATGCCAGTCAATTCCAAAAATAGTCCAACTCTTTTAAATTATAGAAGGCAATCCAGAATCCAAATGAAATAATGATGGTCTATGTCAGCTGCAGTTAGTTTGTAGAATGGGTTCTTAGAAGAATTTAATTAAGTTCAGTTGTTATGAGGAGTGAAATAACCAGTTTATATGTTCATTATGATAATATATTCCTTTCTAAAAAGACAGCAAGAGCAAGCTGCCTTATTGCTGAAATCCTTAACCCTTTCGTTACTGAATTTATTTTGAGATGCTCTGTGTTTCCTTCAATTACTTTAAATATAACAAAAAATTTAGTAAAATAACTTAGTTATCATTCAGCTAGTGTTAGGAACATAAATTGTGACTAAGGTTTGGTGGAAGATTCTAATTCAAAACTTATGAAAATAAGACATTTGTACTCAGAGCCAGAGCTGGTTTCAGCCAGGTTGGTAATAAAAGGGTTAAGTTGAAATGAAGCCTGACTCTTTGTAAATGTTTCTTCATGGATCTCCAGCAAGCCAACTCCTACTAGTATGGAAAATGGATGGAAAATGATGATAGGAAGAAAATCCTTTGGTAATTACAGATGGAGGCCCTTAAATTTAACCCTTTAGCATTCTCATTACTCTTTCAAATATAATGCTTATTTATTCACATTGTTTTGAATTAATCATGCATTATCTCATAGCTTTGAGATTTCGATGATGTGACTGTTTATTTTTAGAATGATATTGCAGGGTAGGTGTGAGAGGCCAGATCTGATAAAATATTTGAGTTAGATATGGCTGGTTTAAATGCTAAAGGGTTACAGCTGGAATCTTATCATGATCAACTTTGACTTTCGTTTCCTCAGGGGTCCATAAAATGAATTATCAATCAAATACAAAGTCAATTTAATTAAATCTTATCCCCAGCAGCAAAGTTAGAAAGTGTTAATTATATTAATAATCATACATAAAAATTTTTAGATTGAACCAGTCTCTTTTCATCATTACCATCATCATATCAGTGTTAATTTATTTGAGGCAGCAAACGAGCAGAACCAATATGTTCTGAATTCACATCCTGCCGAGGTCAGCTTTACCTTTCTTCCCTTTGCAGTTGATAAAATGAAGTACCAGTCAAGTACTGGGGTTGATGGCATTGATTTGTCCCCTCCCCTCAGAAATTGCTGGTCTTGAATTCTGCAACTGTCCCATTCAGTGGGTAATGTTATAATTTCAGTCACTGATATATGCCATGGAAACTAGGTAACTGGCCTTATAAGTTCTATGCCTCAAGAAAATCTAAATAAAGATTTAAGGACACCTGCAACCCTACCTTTTCGTACATGATAAATACACTATCTTTTCACTCTTATCATTAATAATTGTTATAATTGTTCCTAGTTTAAATTTGTAATATCAAACTTCAGTGAGGGATGGCAGCTAAATGAAACTTTTGTTAATGAGTTTGTTGAAGTATATTGGATAATAATGTCTGTGGATTTAATAACCCAAACAGATTTACTTAGTTTTTTTTTTTTTTTATGATTTTTAAATTGAAGGTGCATGGCTCAGTGGTTAGAGTGTCAGTCTCATAATCATGAGGTAGGGAGTTCGATTCCCAGACCAAGCTGTGTGTTGTCTTCTTGAGCAAGATACTTTATTTTTATGTTGCTCCAGTTCACTCAGTTGTAGAAATGAGTTGCAACGTCACTGGTGCCAAGCTGTATCGGCCTTTGCCTTTCCCTTGGATAACATCAGTGGTGTGGAGAGGGAAGGCTGGTATTCATTGGGCAACTGTTGGTCTTTCACAAACAACCTTGCCTGGACTTGTGCATCAGAGGGTGACTTTTTAGGTGCAATCCCATGCTCATTCATGACTGAAGGGGGTCTTTACCTTAGAAAGGGGGAAGAACACTATGCCATTGCTGTGTTGTTACTTCTTTCTAGTTTCTAGTTATATTCTCTACTTGTCACATACTTTTACACATTTAAAAATGTTGGCTCTGCTCAAACATAGTTATACTCTTTGACTGGTTTCGACTACAGTTGACTGTGGCCATGCTGGAGCTATTCAATGTCTGGAAGTGTTTCTTATGGAATTGACTAGAATGTAATAGGAAAACACCCCTTATTATGTCTCCTAGAATTATATAGAGAATGTTAAACATACCCCCAATAACTCAAAATTTAGCACAGTCTTGTTCTCTTCATGACATTTTATCAGGATTTCAAGGATTAAAATTACACCAGAATAGGACTTCACTTTTGTTACTTCCCAGTATTATTATTTTGATAACTATTATATTCTATATTAGTTAGAAGAAATGTTGTTTTCAGGTTTGGTGACAACACGTCTCCTCAGATCTCAAGATTCTTTCTTAAGATTCTTGCAGTTTTCTGCAGGTTGGCAACTGGAGTCTCAATTCAAAAATCTTTCACTATTATTATTATCATTATTATTATTAAGTGTTAATTCAATCAAAAAGTGTCATTTTTGGCCACTCCATAAGATAATGGTTCAGATTGAGGAAATTTGCTGACCTATCTTTTCGTATTTATTTGTGAATCAGAGAGAACCCTTTAACATCATCCTGACAAAACTGTTTTATAGAATTTCTCACCTGAGCTGTATTTAGGTTTATTCATGTTTAAGGGAAGTGACTGTTACTACTTTAGACTAGTATCATTATCCTTTTGTCATCACAGGTTGGAAAAAAACGTATATAAGAAAGAAATTGGTTGTAAATAAGATTTCACTTAAATTATATAACACTGAAAACTGGAGAGAAAATATTAAAATATTAGAGCCAAAATCACATTAAATGACTTGGAAAGGGGAAGGAAGAATGCTCTGCCACTGCTGTGTTGTAACTTCTTGCTAGTTATGTTATCTACTTGTCACATACTTCTACACAGTTAACCCTTTTGTTATCATATTTCTCTTGAAATATGCTGCCTTTGTTGCCAATTTATTTTGAAAATAATGAAGAACTTACTGATATAACCTTATTGTTATTAAGCTGGTGTTTGGAACATGAATTAAAATGGAATTTTGGTGGAAGGTTTAGTTTAGATCACTTTAAAATGAAGAATTTATGCCATAGAACCAGGGACAGTCTCAGGCAGGTTTGTATCAAAGGGGTTAAACATGTTCTATGATAATTATAATTTTTAAGAAACCGTCATTTTGTTGTTGTTTTACAAAGAACATGACAAATCGTTGTGTGTTTTCTACTAATTTTTGCAGTGGCAACATTTATTAGTCCTCTTCCTCTTTCACTTCCCTCACATAAATGTGTAAATAGTTTCTGCAATCTAAGCTTGGTGTTGTAAACAAAATTTCAACCCAGCATTTGGTGGGGTAGGGGGAACATTTTGTCAATTATTGTATTCACTGCTCCTCATATAAATGTATAA
Organism: Octopus bimaculoides; assembly: GCF_046866305.1. Classification (NCBI taxonomy): domain Eukaryota; kingdom Metazoa; phylum Mollusca; class Cephalopoda; order Octopoda; family Octopodidae; genus Octopus; species Octopus bimaculoides. Next base: position 76,355,169 of record NC_142929.1, on the reverse strand, counting down.
TTTGTCACAATAAAATCACACCAACATTTATTGAATGAAAGATTTTTGTGGGGCTTGTTTGTTTGTTTTTTCTATTATATTTGAATGTCTACTGGGATCTTGTTCAAAACGGGGGCACCAGTATTTTCTTAACGAAACACTTTGAAACTTGGGACACTGGTAGAATGTGTCATATAAAACATCTTTTTCTCTTAGTCTTCTTAACAAAAAAACGTACATCGCAAGTTATTTCATGTTAAAGTTGTCGTATTTCAGTAATTTCAACCAATCACTGACGTCTATTCAGCTGAATAGAGTTACTGCTGGCCGGTCATAAAAATGTTATTCCCTGTGACATATTTCATCCGGTTTAATCGTAATTTATACGCATATATTGTTTATATAATAAATTACGCTGTGCGTATCTATGTGTGTAACAATTTTAGAGTTCGGATTCTAGAGTTAGGGTTAGTTTTAGGGTTAGGGTTAACAGTCTAGTTAATCGGAAATGTCAGAACTAACGGGGATTACTACGATATTCACCGTTACAGCGCTAACTGTTTTCAACTGAATAGACGTCAGTGATTAGTAGAAATTATCGAAATAAGACAATTTTTTACATGAAATAAATTCGAATACAAAAATTTTTTTCTGTTCTATAACACAAAATAGATAAGTATACGAAGTTTGAAAGTCTTTCGGTACCAAAAACACTACATAAAACATAAATGAAAACTGGTGCCCCCGTTTTGAACAAGATCCGTCTACTGTTATATTTTAAATGTAATAACTTTTTCTCTGATTTGCTAGCTTCATGTATTTTTAATCTGTGCAGACCTTCTATATTCAGTTCTAACACAGGCATCATACAAAGTGCCCTTTCCCCTGAGGGAAATAATCTTTTTGCCAGTAATGGTTATAGCTCCCGATCTGTTTTTCTTATCCTGTTTTCTATACTTTCTGAGCAACCATCTCGTCTGCTAATTTTGTCCCCTGGGTAACAAAAACCAAAGCTATTGACTATTTTAGTGAGCCATCTAGGCATTTAAAAACTGTAGGAGTAATTAGTGCTCATAGTATTGGGTCATCCCATAAATAATGCAGTTTTTCAATTGCATGCATTAAAAGTCGGAGGGGGATGGGATAAACTACCTGCATCAACCTGCTATAAAAGCAGGTAGTAGTTTTACTTTGTGCTTATTCTTAGTGCAAGTTTTGAAGAGTACAGTTCGATTTTAACAGTCATTTTTTCAAAGCTATAATACAAGTGATAAAGGAGCATATTCGGCTTATTTTGCTTTATGAGTTTAATAAAGGCAACAACACGATGGAAAGTGCAAGGAATATCAATGCAGTATATGGGCATTGGACAATAAGCATAAGCCAGTATTAACAATGGTTCCAGAAATTCCGAGCCGGAAACTACAGCCTAGAAGACGAGACTCATCATGGAAGAACTGTAGAGCTCAATGAGGACATCCTGCAAACCCTGGTGGAACAAAATCCGTTCGTAACTGTTGAGGAAGTAGCAGTCAAGCTTGGATTTAGTCATTCAACCATTCATCGATACCTGCATGCCATCAGTAAAGTCAGCAAATTGAGTCAATGGGTTCCTCACAAATTTTCCGAGTCTAATCGCGCGCAAAGAGTGAATGTGTGCTCTTCTTTGCTGTTACATCTCACAAATGAACCGTTTCAAGACTGAATAGTGACTGGTGATGAGAAATGGGTTCTCTATAAAAATGTCAAGTGCTAAAGACAGTGGGTAGGAAAAGGAGAAACACCAGCACCGCAGGCTAAAGGTCTTTACCCACGTAAGGTATTGTTATCTGTTTGGTGAGATATGAAAGGTTTATTCATTTTGAACTTTTAAACCCAAATCAAATGATAACAAAAGAGATCTATTACAAGCAGCTCTGAGTCAGCACAAGAAGGAAAACGACCATCTTTGATTTCAAGATGAAAGGTGTTCTTCCATCAGGTTAATGCTTGGCCACATACAACAAGGATGACATTCTAAAGGCTGGAGCGGTTTGAATGGGAGACAATGCCCCATCCACCATATTCGCCAGACATTGCCATTATCTGATTATCATTTATTCTGCAGTCTTCAAAATCATTTGGATGGAAAAAATATGAATTCTGTAGTGGAGGAGTATTTTTCATCACAGACGAAATCTACCAGATAGATGGAAGAGCATTATATAAAATGAAAGAGAGTATATTTTAGATTAAAAAAAGAACTTTGTTTATCTTAATTTTGAAAAATAAAAAGTATAAAAATACCACATTATTTATGGGATGAGATATTGCCCCACTGCAGTTACCACATACAAAGCTTACTTTCTTTTCTTAGTCTGCCTGTGATTTCACTACATCTCTTGTGTGTCCATAGTTTACACTAGCTACAGCATATAGAGTTTATACCCTATTCCTTGTTTCCATATATACTTTATATAAGATTTTGTTTTATGCAGACATTCGTGGAGGCGCAATGGCCCAGTGGTTAGGGCAGTGGACTCGCGGTTTCGATTCCCAGACCGGGTGTTGTGAGTGTTTATTGAGCGAAAACACCTAAAGCTCCACGAGGCTCCGGCAGGGGATGGTGGCGAACCCTGCTATACTCTTTCACCACAACTTTCTCTCACTCTTACTTCCTGTTTCTGTTGTGCCTGTAATTCAAAGGGTCAGCCTTGTCACACTGTGTCATGCTGAATATCCCCAAGAACTACATTAAGGGTACACGTGTCTGTGGAGTGCTCAGCCACTTGCACGTTAATTTCACGAGCAAGCTGTTCCGTTGATCGGATCAACTGGAACCCTCGACGTCATAAGTGACGGAGTGCCAACAACAACATATGCAGACATTAACTTACACAGAATTCATTGAAGCCTTCAGATATTAAGATTTCCCGCCTTTGAATTATGTAAATTTCAATAAAAGTAGGAAATGAGTTGAGTTTCCCCCAGGTATTTAATTGGTATTTAATAAATCAACTTGCAGACAGATGGTAAATGGTAAAATCAACTGCAGTAGAATTCGAATCGAC